>NC_056729.1:1870676545-1870799045 GCF_019279795.1 Protopterus annectens | reverse complement strand
CTAAGCTGTCGACATACCAATTGCATTGTGTGATTGGCTTGTTGTAGCTGATATGGTGGGGGGAGACAGAGATGTGTATTAAGAACTATGGTAACCCTGCTGTATGAGTTGCTCAGACTTGTTTCCATCTTTATGTCTTCCAGGGAAGATGGCTCACACCAGACTGCCACCATTCAGTGCCGCAGAAACTGATGTAATTGTGGAACACATGATACAGCACTACCCACTGCTTTTTGACCAGACAGCCCATGACCAGCAGGAGAGGACCGCCCTGTGGAATAATCTAGTCCACAAGATCAATGATGTCGGCCTACAGAACCATAGTTATGAGCAGGTCTGGCATCATTGCACTGACCTACTTCACCATCTATGTCGGCATGCAGCTGCTGTACGGGTGGACCACCTCACAACAGGGGGGGGCATGCCGTCCATCCACCCCTCACCCATGTAGAGGAGCTTCTCAGCAGCCTTGTGGTACCGGCCGGACTGCAGAACCAACAACTGGCAGGGAGCATTGTGGAGGAGGGCACCACCAATACACTGGCTGAGGAGCATGCAGGTAAGGCCCCAGGGCACATCAGTAGACCACTCTTGTGTATGCATCCGCATCTGTACCGGTAGATCATGCATATCTGAGATGTCATATACATAGTCTGTTGCTGTGTAGTAGTAACAAACAGTTGTGTATAAGCTGTAGTATTGTGGAGTTCTACTGTTGATGTATTGTAATGCTGCACTCACCCTTTACAAATGCCTTAGCTGTGGCCACTGACATCAACTCTCTCACACTCTTATGTAGGTCCCTCCAGGATACCACCAAGGGGAAGTCTGAAGTCAAATTTATGGCAGGTGATTTGAGAAAGGCATTTGATAAGATACAATATGAAATTTTTTGGAATATATTGAAACAATAATAAAGTGAAAATAGTGGTGAATGGGTGGCTAAGACAAGAAATGGATATAAAGAGTGGTATATAATCAGGGTTGCCCATCAAGTAGTATTTTATTTGCAATGATCATGAATGCAGTGGTTAGTAAAATAAATACAGTCTTAAGAGTAGCAGGATATAGCTTGTTTAAACAAAGGGGATGTTCTTCATTCCACATTGCTGCAGTCCTAACTATTGGGTAGTCCGCTGTCCAGTCGGCCCGAATACCAAAGTATATGGCTGACGTCGGTCAGGGCGCATTAGACTGACGTCAGTACGTCAGGGTACTAATGCGCATGACCGACGTCATATCCTCAGTCTTTTTTGCCGCATGGTCCGATGCAGAAGCAGTTTTGCGAGTGCAGGTTGGCGTTCTGAAAGTTTCTGAAGTCAGAGTTTCAGACCGAATCAAAGTTGGCTAAGTACCCCGTTGGGGCATATTTTGTTTTTTTCTTGCCTCAGTATTTAACCGGATGTCAGAAAAAGTGAATAACTGTATTTCTTGTGGGAAACAGATACCTCATAGGGATTACCATACTTTGTGTATACCTTGTTTAGGGCCTGAGCACGACGTTGTTGGATGCCGCTCTTGTGCTAGGTTTAACAAACGCACTATTAAAAGAAGGTTAGACTGTGCCAGGTTAGTTTTTGGGAAGCGTTGTAATTATAAAATGCCGTCGGATGCTCCGACGCCCGCTTCGGCCAAAAGCGCAAGGACAAAGCAGCAAAGCCTAGAGTGGAAGAACCGACAGTCCCGGACGTCGGTTCTTTAGAAGGCTCAGTGGAGCCGGAGGTTCTGCCAGGGGTTTCTTTGGAGTCTCAGGGAGAGACTTTACTGTTACAGGATGTGTCCTCTCAGGAAGTAGGCCAGGCTGAAGGGGCTTCTCAGGTGGCTGTTCTTCCCTCTCTTCCTAAGGTGGTTAGGGCCTCCCTTCTGTTTCCAAGGCTTCTTTAAGAGGCAGGCCTAGTTTAGCTTCAGTGGGGTTTCTCCGAGTGTTTCAGGGTCTTTGCCTAAGAAGCATATGCTAAAATGGCAGAGGATTTGATTACTATGATTCGAGGTTCTATGCCCTCCTGATAAGAGGCCTAGGGTGGAACCTGAGTTTGAGAGTTTTGAGCAATGTTCGAGGCTTCTGAGTCTTGACTGAAGACTTGCAGGAGTATCCTCCTTATTCTGATTCTGATGTGGATGATTCTACTCCTTCAGCTTCGCCTCCTGAGGATTTTTCATTTTCAGAGACTCTGCATTCCATGAGGGAGCATTTTAAATGGGAAGGTCAAGATTTCTCTGATTCCAGGAAGAGGCTTAGGGAATTCTTGTTTTACCCCAGCATAGGCCTTTAGCTATACCTCCTGTTCTGAATGTGGTAGAAGATGTTTTTGCAGAGGCTTCCTGAATCCTGATTCTTTGCCTCCTGCCCCAGTTAAACCGGATAGGTACTATAGGGTGCCTGAAGCCCATAAGTATCTTTTAAGAGTCCTAGGGCAGACCCGAAACTGTCTCTCAGGGGCCTAAAGGTGTGAAGGCTTCTGTTGTTAAAAATCCTGTTCCTCCTGATAAAGAGGCAAGGGCTTTGGATAGATGGGGAAAGAAAGTGTATACTTCTTCCACTTTAGCCATGAGGGCGTTGAATTGTCAGTTTCACATGTTAAAATATCAGAATTATCTCCTTTCACAATTGAAGTCTAAGGTGGATGCTCTGGCTGAAGGTATTGAGTGTAAAGAGTTGCAGGATTTAGTTCATGTGTCCGAACAGGTGGGTAAGCATTCCTTGCAGTGTGGTTTTGATGCTGTGCAGGCCTCCTCGAGGGTGGCTGCCACTGGTTCTGTTCTTCGTAGGCACGCCTGGTTGAGGGATCAGAATTTAGCTGAGCATGTTAAGACAAGGATTTTGGATGCTCCTTTACAGTCTGATGTGTTGTTTGGTTCGCCTGTGGAAGCAGTTTTAAAGAAAATGGAGGACAAGGCTAAGTCTATGCAAACTGTTAAGGATTTTTTGCAGGTGCAGCCTCCGAAGTTTAGTAGAAATTGGCCTACTAAGGGATGGACATATCCTGCTTATGATTCCCAGTCTAGGGGTAGGTCTAGACGTGGTAGGGGCAGAGCTCAAGGTTCTTTTAGGTCTAGAACAGGGAGTTCACCTGCTCAGACTTCTGGTGAGGGCAGGGGTTAGTCCTTTCGTAAACAGACCCAATGACCTGCCTTTTCAGCTGCCAGTACATTCTCGCCTGGCAGCACCTTTGGGAGGAAGGCTGTCTCTTTTCAAAGAAAATTGGGATTTAATTACCCAAGACAGATGGGTTCTGGATATCATTCACCATGGTTACAGGTTTTATTTCCATACCTTGCCTCCTTTCAAAGGCATGCCAGACATTCCTCCTCTACAAAGAAAAGAGGCTCACAAGCAAATTTCTCTGTTGCTCCAAATAGGGGCCATTCAGCCAGTTCCTGTGCCAGAAAGGGGCCTAGGATTTTATTCTCGCCTGTTCCTAGTACCGAAGAAGGGGAACACGTGGAGACTAATTTTGGATTTATCTATCCTCAACACTTATCTGGACATTCCCAAGTTCAAAATGTTGACGTTACAACAGCTTTTACCTCTACTGGGCAAAGATCACTGGATGGTAACTTTAGATCTCAAGGAAGCTTACCTTCATGTGCCTATCAGACTAAGTTGCAGGAAGTATCTGCGTTTTCGAGCTGGAAATTCTCATTATCAGTTCTCTGCATTGCCCTTTGGCTTATCTACTGCCCAGAGTATTCACAAAGGTTCTGGCTCCAGTGATAGCTTACTTCAGACTAAAAGGAATTCAAATCTATCCTTACTTGGACGATTGCCTGATTCTGGCTCAAGAAAAGGAAGACCTTTTACAGCATTTGGAATATGTGATAGCAGTGCTAAGATGCCTAGGGTATTCTGTGAACGAAATAAAGTCCAGTCTAGTACCCTCTCAAGACATGTGCTTTCTGGGTGTGAGACTGAATACAGCAGCCCAGATGGCCTTTTTAACCCCGGACAAACAACAGAATCTTTCCAGTTACTTCCATCACCTATCTCTTCAGTCCGGGCTGACTGCAAGGACAGTCCTTCAAGCCTTAGGGTTCATGGCATCTTGTATTCTGGTGCTTCCCAATGCCAAACTGCATATGAGGAAGCTGCAATGGTATCTCAAAATGTATGGACACAGCACTGCCAGGATTTGGACACTGTCATTCAAATAATACCTTGCATTCAAAAGGAATTTATGTGGTGGGCTCAGGAATGTCACCTAAACAAGGGACTCTCTGTGACCCAGCCAGAGGCGAGTCAGATTCTAACGACAGATGCCTCAGACATTGCTTGGGGAGCTCATCTAAATGGAAAGTGGATACAAGACAAGTGGCCTGCCAGACTACAGCATCTACATATCAACATGAAAGAGATGTTAGCAGTCCAGTTTGCATTAATGGCTTTCAAGGAGTTACTTCTTCCAGGGCAGGTGTTGATTCTAACAGACAACACAACTGTCATGTGGTACATCAACAAACAAGGGGAACACATTCTTACCCGTTGTGCAGGCAAGCAATGATTTTATGGGAGACTGCGCTCAGCTTGCAACTAACTCTTCAGGCAAGGTTTCTGCCAGGAGCACAGAACTCCTTAGCAGATGTGTTAAGCAGACAAATCATGGATCCCCACGAGTGGAAACTGGATCTTCATGTATTTCGAAAATTGACAGTGTCATGGGGAACTCCAGACATAGATCTGTTCGCTTCTCCACTAAACCACCAGCTGCCAAAGTTTTGCACAAAGAGGTTTCATCACACAGCTTGGAAAGTGGATGCTCTTTCTTTCGGTTGGAAAAATCTTCATGTGTATGCCTTTCCACCTCTGCCTCTTCTCCCAAAGGTGCTCCTGAAGGTCAGACAAGACAAGCCAAGGATGATTTTAATAGCTCCAGATTGGCCTCGGCAACACTGGTACCCATTACTGAGGAGTCTGGTAAGGAAGCCTCCATGGCCTTTACCTTTGATTCCACACCTGTTGTCTCAGAGGGACGGTCACCTGCTCAATGTCAAGCTACATTCTCTTCATCTAACAGCCTGGCATATTCTGTTTTGAGACACAGCAGGTCTCAACTTCCTCAACAAGTTTTAAATGTGATTATGGAAGCCAGAAGACCTAGTACAAGGAAAGTGTACGCAGAAAAATGGAAGAGATTTTTATTTTGGAGTGCAGCAAACAATTTGGAGATTTCTGAGCCTAATTTGAGTGTGGCTCTTCAATATCTTACTGAGTTATTGGACAAAGGTTTGTCTTTCTCTTCCATTAAGATTCATGCTGCAGCAATTTCAGCTCACTATGATTGTGACCCACCATTGTTTTCGCATCCTTTGTTCAAGCAATTTCTTAGAGGGGCAAAGAATATAAGACCCCCACGTAGAGCTCCTACTCCTGCTTGGGATCTCAATTTTGTGTTGGAGAAACTTACTCTACAACCTTTTGAGCCTGCGGCTACTGCTGAATTGAAATACTTGTCATGGAAGACTGCTTTTTTGTTGGCCATTACTTCTGCAAGAAGGGTTTCTAAGTTGCAGGCCCTTATGGCGGTAGAGCCTTTTTTGATTTTTCATAAGGATAGGGTATCATTACGTACTAATCCTTCCTTTATGCCTAAGGTGGTTTCTAGTGTGGCTTTAAACCAAACTATTCATTTGCCTACTTTTTATGCAGATCCCCAAAATAAAGGGGAAAAGATTTTGCACACTTTAGATGTACACAGGCAATTGTGTTATTATTTAAGCAGGACTAAGGATTTTAGGCAGTCTCAGCAGTTGTTTGTTTCTTTTGCTTTGAGTTCGCAGGGCAAGCCTGTGTCAAAACAAACTATTTCTAGGTGGATTGGGTTTTGCATTGCATTTTGTTATTCCCATCATGGCAAGGAGATTCCAGCTGGGATTAGGCCTCATTCCACTAGGGCTACTGCCACTTCAACAGCATTTCTAAGGGGGTTGGCAACTAAGGATATTTTGGAGGCAGCTACTTGGAGTTCAGTGCATACTTTCTCTAAGCATTATCACCTTCCTCTCTACTCTAAGTCTAGGGCTGGTTTTGCCACAGCTATTTTGCAAGGCATGTTGTCAGCTCCTGCTTCCTTATGATTTGCCAGCCTCCCTTACCTCTGCTTTGGGATTCTACCCAATAGTTAGGACTGCAGCAATGTGGAATGAAGAACATAGTACAGTTTTGTACCTACCATAAATGTAGATGTTCGAGGATCCACATTGCTGCAGTCCAATTTACCCTCCCTCCTTCCCCTCTGTGTTTAGGGGTGGTTGTGTAGGTGAGGTTATATTCTTGTAATTTTGTATATATTGTACATATTTTTGGTGCAGGTATATTTGGCCTTGTCTTTTTAGGGTCTTCTGACATCTGGGGCAAGAAAAGACTGAGGATATGACGTCGGTCATGCGCATTAGTACCCTGACGTACTGACGTCAGTCTAATGCGCCCTGACCGACGTCAGCCATATACTTTGGTATTCGGGCCGACTGGACAGCGGACTACCCAATAGTTAGGACTGCAGCAATGTGGATCCTCGAACATCTACATTTATGGTAGGTACAAAACTGTACTTTTTTGCAAGGAAAAAGGAAGAGGTCACACCATATATAAATATGATAGTAAAAGAAAACCAGTAATGTTTTCCTATGCACATGGTATAGTTTTAATGGCTTAAAATAAAGACTGGATGGAAGAAGGCATTAAGCGACTTAATTGATATTTAAATGTTATTGGTATGTATATAAATAATAAGAAGAGTAAAGGCATAGTTAGAATGGATACAATAGGAAGTATTCAGTTTAATAAAGAAGTAATAAATCTATTGGGAAAAAATATTGGGATTGAAGTGTACAGAATACAGCAATTGGGATAATGTATTGCAAAAAGTAAGAAACATATGCTTATTCTGCAAAACATATAAGTTGATGTATGCGAAAAAGTATATTTAATTAATTATGAGGTGCAGTAAACTCTTCCCTTGAAACTTACATTCGTTGAAAATACACCTTGATCCCTAGATTGTTTTCAACCCTGTATTTTAAGGACCAGGCACAAATGTATGTGTTCTTTGATTCAACTTCTTGATCCTTTTAAATGTATTTCTTGCTTAATACATCACAATTTACTATTTAAGACAACAACATTTGGTAGATTGCATTTTAAATATGTAGTTATGAACATTTTTCCTATAAACAGGGAAACAAAATGTATGAACCAGTAATATTAAAAGTACCCATTTACAAATTGCAGAAAACTCTAATTATTGACATTGACTGAATGAATGAATGAATTCTCATTGATTTGTCAAAGTGTCTGGCAGTTGAAGTAGAGGATTAAGGCTCTTCCTCCTATAGACAAGGTACAAGGTTTGAACCTGAGTCACTCAACTTACAAAGCTGCCCTCTGTAATGAGGGCAGTTTACACATGCACACTAGTAGTAATAAAGGCTCTGCACCTGTAAAGAAAATTGTTATAAGTAGTTAAATCCATAATAATTTCCTTGTCCAAAGAGTTTACTGTTTGAGCTTAAATATCAGGCAACAATCAAAATCTCATGTATATTCTTTTTGGTTTTGAATATTAGGTAACTAAAATGTTGTGCATGCATTTATTTAGTCTCATTGACTGGATCAGGAAATTTGAAAGCAGAAGCCTAAGAGCAAAATAAAAACATGGTAAAGCAGCAAGTGGAAGCAACAGCAGCCAGTGTTGTGGCCAGGCACCTTTGTCAGCACTGGGCCCAAGACAACTGCCTGGGTCACCTACTGATAGATCCAAGCCTGACTTACACAGATTATCTCATTTCTTTGGAGATAATCACTTTAAACATTATTTATAAATATATGGATTTAGGTATCCTTATGTCAAACAATAACAATACATACTGTTAAAATTAATAAAATTATTTAACAAAAAAAAACAATATATACAATGTAAAAATAAAACTCTTGGAGTACTAGCCTTGTTAAATAAGAATAAAATAATTAAATCTTTATGTGTTCTAACATAGCCATTTATTTTTATATTAAGTCAATTTTAGAGAATAATTCCATATTTTGTACCCATTGCAAGAATGATGTGTTACTACGTGAAAGTGTATATATGAAAGTTACCTAAAGGATAGCTGAGTTTAAGGAACTCCTAATGTCAACATCTGAAATAGCTAGAATTGTATTCTATACATTGCATATGGTTTAGGGGATGGTTGTGTTTAGCTTACAAAACATTTTGTAGGATGTCAAATTAAAACAATATCGACAAAAAGTATTAGTAAAATTAAAACCATGTTGTTCAGGATGCCTGCTTGGCTTTGTTCTGTTCAAAGAAAAATAATGCATTACCAGTCAATGGGGTGGCACTGTTGAAGCTGTGATGAGTTTCAGGTACTTTGGCCAAGGCATATAGCACAATTCCCCAGTCGGGCATTGTTGATAAACTCAAGAGGGTAGATACAAACTCATATGTTACCCAGTGGATAGCCAACTGGCTCACAGACAGGACACAGGCAGTTAGAATTGGGAGTCCACCTCTACAAAGAGACCAATCACAAGTGGAGTCCCTCAGGGATCAGTCTTTGGACTGCTCCTTTTTGGCATTTACTTCTCAGAAGTCAAGGCTAATGCCAGAGGTCTCTGGCTGACTAAATTTGCATATGATTGCAAATTTGGAGCTGTCATTGAATCTCACACTGACACAAATTTCTCCAGGAAGGGCTGACACAGACAGACAACTGGTGTTAGAGCCATGGACTAAAACTAAATGCCAAGAAATGCATAATAGTATCCTTTGGGAAGTCATCCATCCCTGGTTACTATAATATTGACAACACACCCCTAACAGCTGACCAAGTAGTCTGGGACTTAGGGATGCATATAGATAGTAATCTAGCAGAGCTGACCAAGTAGTCAGGGACTTAGGGACACATATAGATAGTGATCTAGCCTTTGATCATCACATGTCTACAGTGGTAAGGAAATTATTCTATGTTGTGCAACTTATAAACAAAGGTATGGCATCTAAGTCCAAAAAAGACATTGTTCCACTGTATTTGGCATTCATCAGACCTATCAGTGAGTACAATGCCCCCTTTGGTATGTACTTAACCAGGCATATCCAACAACTGGAACATCCACAGAGGTTCCTTACTAAAAGAATACAGGGCATAAGTAATATGTCCTATGTAGACCTCCTCAAGGCCCTATCCTTGTATTCTGTCTTCTACAGGCTTTTGAGGGGCGATCTATGTCTGGCATACAGTACATTCTCAGACCCCACTCTGATGGACCTCCTGCATAACCACAAAACAAACAATACTAGAATTACCCATTCTAAAGTCTTAAACCTTGCTTGTGAGATAAATAGGACCTGCTGGAGAGATAGGTATGTATCCCAGAGATTACCCCCATCGATGCGAAGTAGAGTTCCTCCCTAACCCAATTCAAGTGCATCTTGGACAATTGGATGTGGAACAGGAGATTCATCCCTGGTTTGGCACCTAAGTCTCTAATGCAAACAGGTAACCTGTAAATAGGTAATCTCCCAGGCCCACACTTACACTTATCAAAAGTATCAGAACTTGTCAGAGATTTGGAATGCATGGCTAGGCTTAAAAAGGCCATTGTGGTTATTAGCCTAGTAAACATCTATGAACCTATGAACCTATGAAATGGCTCTCACACAGACAAGATAGTGAATGAGACATGCTGATTTCTTAATACCTCCTACTGCTGAAATATCTGCTTACTTGACAGGCAAGGCAGGCACTTCTTCAGACTGGTTATTAAAAAAGTCATCTCTTTCTAATACTTTGGTGGAACTGTTCCAGGAACGTATGTATAGTAACCATTTCAATGGGTGTGGTTATGCACAAATTTACTCCAGGATCGATCAGTATGGCCTTTCTGTAGAAAGGAGGTGCTGCCTGAGGGAGAGTACTGGCAAGGCAAGAATGGAATATGTGAGCAGAAAATACTCTAAAAAAATTTCTTCTCTGACAAAGTAAATGGCCACTCCTTAAAATTTATTTAATTTGCGAAATCAACTTCTTATGGAGGAAGCTATTTCCATTGCATTCATAAGAAAATCACTGTTAACAGTCCAGCCTACAGCGTTGTTATTGAAGGTGTATGGCTTGACCTGCTTTGAAATTCATCATTCAAACAAATTGTTTGTTTAGTACCTCCCATCTTTGTAAAAATATATACTTATTTCTGAGGTAAGGAAGACACCTGGCAAAAGGCCAACTGCCAAAGCTTTATAGTAAAGATCTTCTGTGATTTATACCACCTGAAACATACAGGTACTGAGAAATACTTTAAGTAAAATATTACTATAGGAACGCTATTGTTGAACCATCTGCAAGGATCAACACTCCACAAGACTGGCTGGCTATATATATTTCTTTGGTCTAAAAGATTAACGAGCAAAAAAGTCTACATGTTTCATAACTTTGACAAGCACATACACCAAATATCTCTATATATACATATATTTTTACACTAAAAGATTAATAAGCAAACAGTCTACAAGTTCTTTAACTTTGACATGCTAAGATCTTATAACTAGATAATTACTCTAAAACGTAATAACAGAATAGTTTGGTCAAATATTTTTAACATTTTTAACCAGTCATAAGTATTCCTTAACACATACCGCAAACACATTCTCCTTTACAGGGTCCAAACAATCAAGTTCATCTCCTGCCCCATCTGGGAAATTACAACCCTTACTATTTTCAAACATGATCACAAATCTCTTCTGGAAAAGATGGCTATTTCTGAATGCCTACATAATATCACATAATGTTAATAATAGTTTCTTTGTTCAGTTTAAATAGGACATGCTGGAGAGACAAATTCTTCTCACAGAGGTTGCCACTTCTCTGGAATAGGCTACCAGTTCAAGTTAAACAGAGCACCTCTATGACTGTTCGAAAGGAGCCTGGATGAATGTATGTGAAACCGCAAATTCCTGCTGGGAATAGCTCTCACATCCCACTTAGATATGGGAAGTCATTACTAATAATAATTTTGGGCATTGACTAGACTTCTTTCCTTGAAATATAATGGGTATAATAGGCTAGGCTTGGAATAACCCTTAGGTCAATAGCCTAGTAACCTCGTATGAACCTATGAACACCTTATAGTGGCCAGGCATGTTTTCAATTCATGGGTTCATAGGTGTGTCCAGGGCTAATGACAACTGGGTCCATTTTAAGCCTAGACATACATCCAAAATATCTGACAAGTTATGGTACCCTTGGTAAGTGTAGGTAACAGCTTGGGAGATAAAGCATTTGTAAGCAGGGTCCTGGAAGATGAACCATTTACATGCAGTCTGTGTCCATTGGAGACATAGGTGCCAGATCAGGGATAAATTTCCAATTGTCCAAGTTACACTTGAATTGGGTAAGGGAGGAACTCTGCTTCACATGGATGGGGAGCCTGTTCCAGAGAAGAGGTAGTCTCTGGGATACATACCTGTCTCTCCAGCAGGTCCTATTTATATCACAAGCAAGGATTAAGTCTTTAGAATGGGTAATTCTGGTGCTGTTTGTTTCGTGGATATGCAGGAGGTCCATCAGAGTGGGGTCCGATGATGCCTTGTTTGCCAGGCAAAGGTCACTCCTCAACAGCCTATAGGAGACAGAATACAGGGATAGGGCTTTGAGTCAGTCTACAGAAGATTTTAACACAGAAAATGACACAAACTGCAGCACATTCAATCAGTCACTCAGTAAGGCAATCAGATAATAAATCAATAATTATTTTTTTTAATTTCAATAAGGAGCAGAAAATGAGAAACTGAACATGAAATTATTGACAGAAGGTGTACAGCACTTGGCATGCAGCTTAACAGCACAGGTAATACGGTAGTAAATAGTTGTTTATTATGGGATGATCACTCTTAGGAAGAAATCTAGGGGTATGTGAATCATTACAATGATAGTCTACAGTAAAGTAGGTTTGTGTGTTATCCATCAACTGGATTAGTGCTGTAATGAAAAGTTTTTTATCTGAATGGACTTGTTAGGAAGGATGAAGCTTCACCTGTATGTGATACTAGGTACTACAGGCAGTACCTGCAGTGAGACAGCCTGCAGTACCAAGTTCCATATTCAGGTGAAGGTGTACCAATACCATGTGCAAGTATAGGTCATAAAAGTGTGAGCCATTTCCCTAACTCATCTGGGGATGGCTCATAGTGTTCCGTTTTCAAAAACAGATTTAATTCTCTGGTGAATCAATGGCATTGCAAGTCCATTTCTTATCTTGAATGTAGAGACTGCAGGTGCGATGGCCTCACCACCATACAGGTGAAGCTTCTGCACTGGACAGTCTCATGCAATATTTTTTGTCACAATGGCATGTAATTGGATAGTATAAAGCCACAATACTTGTTTGTAACAACCTCTGCCATAGAAAACCTACCGTAAATAAAGAACTTCGACCAACTAAACATATCCTATAAAATACATGCAGCTATTACTACACCATTCCTCGATGGGCTCTATTAACATAATGCAATGCATTTTATTAATATAATAGGGATAGAAAATATATCACTGTTTTAAATATAAAGTAAAACACAAACACATAAAGGCTGATCTACAGCACTTTTGATTTAAAATTACATTTTGAAATGAAGAACATGTTAGAAACACAAATTTGTAGTAAAGCACAGCATTTTGGGTATGCTAATTGGCTTCTGGATCCCATCTCATTTTTCAGTGGTTATTTTTGTCAGTTTGTTAATGATGGTTGGCACAAATGATTAATCCTATCAGCTGTTAATAAGCTGCTTCCTGTCATCCATGTTTGAATCCCTCAGTCTGCATTTGCATACCAAATGGGTCTGAGCAAGTCACAAAACCAGACAGTGCCCCCAGGTCACCCCTGAAAATAGGCTAAGTCCAGTTGGCTTCTCTTGTTAAGAAATAAATAAAATAAAAATAAATAAAAACATGTTCTGTTACTGGCTGCCAGATGTTTATCAGTGCAAAGGGGATGGTATATGCCTAATGTTCCAGCGGACCAACATGCACTGCATTGTATACAGCTTCACACTGAATGCAGGTAGTGTACACACATAACTTAACATTCTTGTACATTTTACTTACTAAACTAAGGCTGTACACACCAGTTTGAAGGAAATAGTTTACTGCCGTGAATATCCAAGTTTTTGTCATTTGACCCATGAGTCAAGAAAGGCAAAATGTCCTTAAAATCTTAATATTAAAACAAAAATTGCAAGTAATTATTGCCACTTATCTCTTGTCTCACCCCTTTCTACATTGGAGGATTTGTAAGGATGGCAGGTCAAGAGACCTTTTACGGTTGAAATGTTCTAAAGTGGGTTGTTCTATTATTGGTGAGTAAATTCAGTGTATTTCTTTCTGGAAATAATGTTCAAGACTAACTAAAATTTGTATTTTGTAAAAATTCTAATAATTTAAATCAATCAGGTAAGTGAACCAGAAGAACATGAGCATCTATGCATGATCCTAAGTGTGCTTATGGAGATTCATGGATTAAAAACAGACCAGGACCACCAGAACCAAGGTGCACTTAATCTGCACTGAGGGAAGTGTGTCTAACCAAGTGGGGATACTCCTTCATAAGAAAGACTGTGGTGCAGAGAATTAGCTTCAGTAGGATCCTAGGGAAGGAAAACCAAAGGAAAATGGAGCTTTGGAGCTTTTCTCCCCAGGTCTCCACTGAAAAAGGGCTCTTCAGCTCAGTCAGACAAACCCAGTCAACAAATGTAAAATAAATAAATAAAATAAATAATAGAAAGATAATGGAAGAGATATACATTTCAGGCTTGTTGGCTGTTGGTGAAGCACCCACCAAGAGGAGAAAACGCTGAGAGAAGAAGGGAGCAACTTTTGAGATTTTAAGTATTTTTTCTCTGTTTATTTGCTAAGTTTTTCTGCATAGTTGCCTAGTTTGAGCATTTTCTGGCTTGTTAAACTTGATTTCTGTATTAGTAGCTGTATTTAGAGCACAACCAAAAGCTGTTTACTGAATTTCCTGCTTGCACTTAATTTTAAAATCTTTTTTCTCAAAACTTGCATATTTTCTGTCTTTGACCTAGCACTCTTGTGTGGGGTCATTTACTGCACTGTTATAACTTGATACTACTTGTGAACCTCTGCTATCTCTGAAAAAACAAAAACAAAAAAAATCTTGCTTTTTCCAACTTTTCTGAGATTTAAAAAAGTTCAGTTACAGGCTTGCTGTTCCTGAACTGTTTGTAAGTTTCTGTGAGGCCATTTTTGCTTGGGCTAAAGGAAAGTCTCTCTGTTGATCAGTGGCAGTGAAAAACATTGAGCAGCTGTCCTGCCCCCCCGTGGGAGTGGTTACTGACTTGAAACTGTAGTTTTATTGACCAGTAGGGGTCATTTCCAAAACTCCTTCATCTTCCTCTCTTAAAACCTAGTTGCCTCGTGGGTTTGGCGTCTTTTCAGGCTTGTTGGCTGTTGGTGAAGCACCCACCAAGAGGAGAAAACGCTGAGAGAAGAAGGGAGCCACTTTTGAGATTTTAAGTATTTTTCTCTGTTTATTTGCTAAGTTTTTCTGCATAGTTGCCTAGTTTGAGCATTTTCTGGCTTGTTAAACTTGATTTCTGCATTAGTAGCTGTATTTAGAGCACAACCAAAAGCTGTTTACTGAATTTCCTGTTTGCACTTAATTTTAAAATCGTTTTTTCTCAAAACTTGCATATTTTCTGTCTTTGACCTAGCACTCTTGCGTGGGGTCATTTACTGCACTGTTATAACTTGATATTACTTGTGAACCTCTACTATCTCTGAAAAAACAAAAACAAAAAAAAAAATCTTGCTTTTTTCCCACTTTTCTGAGATTTAAAAAAGTTCAGTTACAGGCTTGCTGTTCCTGAACTGTTTGTAAGTTTCTGTGAGGCCATTTTTGCTTGGGCTAAAGGAAAGTCTCTCTGTTGATCAGTGGCAGTGAAAAACATTGAGCAGCTCCCCTGCCCCCTGTGGGAGTGGTTACTGACTTGAAACTGTAGTTTTATTGGCTGTATTGGGTCAATTCCTGGCACTTTCCAGCCCCTGCTATCAAGCATGCTTTAGCGCGGATTTGCCACTAGAGCAGCATCGGGCAGCGCCGGTTTAACAAGGTTAAACTTTTTCTGGCTCCATAAAGTCTGTTCTTCATTTTTTCCCTTAGAACTGCTCTACTAGTAATCTAAACAGTATATCCCTTAACTAAAAAGCGCAGCACTTGTTCCTAAAAAGCTTTTTTTTTTTTTTTTTCTCCAAAAAAAAAAAAAAAGCTCAGCACTTGTCTTAAAAGCATCTTCTTTTCAGGCTTAGCACTTCTGTATTATACAAAGTCCCTCACTAGTGAAACCCCCCCCCAGGAGTACCCACTTCCTTACTAAGTCCTCTCTCATTCAGTTACACCCCAAACTTCTTAATTTCTCTAGCATGTCGAAGGGCCAGATGCTGGCGTCCTCTCCTGTCCAGTTGGTGAATCTGGGAATATTGAGGCAATGTTACAATTGCCTCATGTACACAGACAACCCTCTCCTCCTCCCACATAACACAAATACTTGCGAGAGATGCAACTATTTAGCCAAACTGGAGGCTGGGCTCTCTCAACTCAGGACTGGCAAGACCAGACAGGAGGAGAAGGCAACTACACACACCACAAAACCAGACTCACATAAAGCTATCACAACAATGAATCAAACACATAAACACACAAAGACATACTCTGAGGCTCTGAGCAAAAATTTACCTAAACAGCAGAGGCCTCCAAAGCAGAAACCCAAGCAAACGCCACCTCATGATAGACCACAGGCAACACATAAAACACTAAATCAGTGTGCAAAGCAGTCACAGCCCTTAAGGCCAAATACAACACCAAACACACTTGTCATAGGTGACTCCATAGTCAGACACACTGACGTCCCACTCACCAGGCTGAACAAGGAAAGGGTCACAGTAAGCTGCCTATCGGGAGCTAGAATCTGCCACATAACACAAGCACTCAGGTCACTCCACAGCGAGTACAAATATGACAGTCATTGTCCATGCTGGTGTGAACGACCTGAGACGTACCTCCCTGGACTACATGAAAAGAGACATAGAGGAGCTCTCTGATTATGTAGCCCAGGCAGGTATGACCCTGACCCTGAGCAGCATCCTTTCTTCACCAAGAATGATGCCACAACATAGAGACAAGATGATCAGCTTTAACAATTGGCTTAATTTCTGGTGTCATTCAAAGGGGATCCAGTGTCTGTCTGCCTGGGATGACATGCTTGACAAGCCACGCTGCTTCGCAAGGGATGGCTTGCACCTGTCACCCCTGGGATTCCGGATATTGGCTAAGGCTCTTGCCACCCCCATAGTGCCTTTTTTAGGCAAGGCTCAAATTCTAAACCTACCACCCTAGAAAACGAAAATGGGAAGAAACTAAGGGTAATGCTGCTCAATGCCAGAAGTCTAAATCTCAAAATGCACGCACTCGAGGCCCTTCTCAGTATGGAGAACATCGATGTCTGTGCTGTGACTGAAACCTGGTTCAAGGCTCCTGAGAGCACCCTGGCACTATCAGGTTTTACCTCATATCATGCGTTCCGGCCCCAAAACCTGGACCACACCACAAAAAGAGGGGGTGTATCCATATTCATCAAGGATACCCACACCTCCAGGTTGGTGGCAACGCACGAAGCATCGGAAACCATCCAGGTGCAATTAGCCATAGGAAAAACTGCTCTACAATTTGTAGCATGCTACAGGCCACCCTCTCAAACTCAGGAACCCCACATAGCCTTCCTGAAGACACTGGTGGGTATAAATGTATCTCCAAACACCATTATATTGGGTGACTTCAACTACCCGAATATAGACTGGGAACATAACTCAAGCCGAAACTTTGTAGCCCAAAGGTTCCTGGAGTTCATAAATTCAAATGCCATGGAACAACTAGTTACCGTTCCCACAAGAGGAGAAAATATACTAGATCTCATCATCACAAACATGGGGACAAAATGCTCCACACCGGAAGTATATCCCTCATTGGTGAGATCAGATCATAAACTAATCTCACTGGATATCCACATCCCGCCCCCAACCAAACAAAAAAGACCACAGTGAAGAACTTCTCTAAAGCAAACTTCACACTACTCAAGACTGGTGTGGTATCCTTCAAGGCCCCCGAGCCAATGGAAACCACAACCCAAGCTGCGGAAGCCCTTACAAATGCCTTCTACGAACACCTCCAGGACTGCATGGATCAGGCAATCCCTAATAAAACCAAGACTCTTTCCACCAAGGGCGAACGTCCAGTCTGGTGGACCCCAGCCATAAACAAACTTTACAATAAGAGAAGAAAGCTGTTACATGATAGAGCAAAATCCATAAAAGAGAAGACACCTTTGATCATTATTAGTAAAAAAATATGAGCACTCATAAAATCATCTAAGGCCAACTTTGAGAGAAAAATTGCCATAGATTCAAAAGACAATCATAAGGCCTTCTTCAGCTATGTTAGAAACCTGGGTGGAAACTCCCAGATATGCTCAGAATTAGTCCAAAATGATACAAAAATCACTGAACCCACAGACATTGCCAACATACTGGCAGACAGGTTCAGTGCAACCTTCAGCGCCCTCTCCCCCGCAAAAGGAGAGATAACTATCCCAGCGGAGTGCAGCCTCCCAGACATCTCCAATGCGCAAGTGAAAGCTGCTCTCTCTAAAGCTAAAAACACAGCATCAATGGGACTGGATGGTGTCCCCGGCTGTGTGCTACACAAACTCAATGAGGAACTAAACCCGCACATAAGGCAGCTGTTTAATCTTAGCCTTACCACAGGATATGTGCCCAAGGAGTGGCGTACGGCAACTGTGGTCCCACTTCACAAAGGTGGTGCCTCTACGGACCCTGGTAATTACCGCCCCATAAGCTTAACAAGCTTGGTCTGCAAAGCTATGGAGAGGATCATATTGGAACTCATAAACAAAGACATAGGGGACTTGCAGACATTGGACCCGACCCAGTTTGGCTTTGTCAAGGGCAGATCATGCCTTTTGAACTTGGTCGACTTCTTCGAAACAGTCACCAAGGCCATTGATGAGGGAAAGGCAGTCCATACAGCCTACCTTGACCTTGCAAAAGCTTTCGACACAATACCTCACTCGGGTATTATAGAGAAACTTACCAGCTTAAATGTAAACCCATATGTCACAAGATGGGTTGCAAACTGGCTAAAGGACAGAACCCACAGGGTTAGAGTAGCTGGCGCCATGTCAGACTCCAAGCCGGTCACAAGTGGTGTCCCACAGGGCTCAGTCCTTGGCCCCCTGTTGTTCAGCATCTACTTCTCAGAGGTACAGGCTAACATAGGAGGACTATGGCTGACAAAGTTTGCAGATGACTGCAAACTGGGAGCCATAGTGGAAAGTACATCGGACACAGATATCCTTCAGAGGGGGTCTCACGGAAACTGATAGCTGGTGCCAGAGCCATGGCCTGAAGTTAAATGTCAAAAAATGTATAGTCATACCCTTCGGGAAAAACAAGGTAACCCCAAGCTACCATATAGGTGGCAATCCACTAAGCACAGAAGAGGTTATCAGGGACCTAGGGACCCAGGTTGACAGTGGCCTTTCTTTTGACACTCACATTGCTAAAGTGGTTAGAAAAACCTTCTACATTGCCCACCTGATCATGAAGGGATTCACATCCAGATCAAGTGAGGTCATTGTTCCCCTGTACTCTTCACTTATCAGACCAATGATCGAGTACAATGCCCCATTCGGGATGTATCTCACCTGACACCTGCAGCAATTGGAGAGACCCCAAAAGTTCCTCACCAAAAAGATAAAGGGACTCCAAAATCTGTCATATGCTGCCAGACTGAAGAAACTCCAGCTCTATTCAGTCGCATACCATTTGCTCAGAGGTGACCTGTGCCTGACATACAAGGCCATGTCCAACCCGGAATTAATGGACATGCTCCACCTCAAAAAATCCAAATCTACCAGATCCACTAGAGCAAGCGACTTAAACCTTAGCACGGATATAAATAGGACATGCTGGAGGGATAGATTTGTCACCCAGAGACTCCCTACGTTGTGGAATAAAATCCTGGTCCATGTGAGGCAGAGCGCCTCGCTGGCTCTGTTCAAGAGAAATCTTGACCGGTGGATGGGAGATCATAGGTTTACCCCAGGAATCATCTCTGTGTCACTGCTGGACAGAGGCACAACAAACTAATGGGCACAGTATTTTTTAACATAAGGGGTGGCGTAAGCCACAAAAACTCTGGGCTAGGCTTATAAATGCCTTAGGGCAGATAGCCTAGTATAAACCTATGAACCTATGAACCTATAAATCTAAGAGAGAGATACCTATCAACTCATGCAGCAGTGAGAAGTGAGGCAAATGTACAGGAACAGAAATCAACAAGAAAGGAGTGTAGGTGGGTTAGCTATAAATGGAAGGGAAAATAGGATAAGGAAATACAAGTGCATGACAATATAAAAGACAGAAACAGACTAGAAGAGCTTCGGTGGGATACGATGAAGCTTATTGTCAGGAGAAACTGCTGAGGGCAGATGGAAAGAATGAAGGATAACTGAGGAGCTGGACAGAGAGGTGGACGTGGTAAAGAAGGAATGAAATAAAAGTGAAAGGGGAGCAATACAGAACAGAGAAAAAGCAATAAGGATAGTACTGATGGGACTACCATCAAATAGTAGGGGAGAGACACAAGGGGAAACAGCTGTCCAGGAATAAAAGAAGAAAGAGGCAGCTAGAGAGAGATTTGAAGGATAAGGGGAGGAGCTGGACAATAATTACAGGAGGATGATATAATCAGGGAAAGATTTAGGGAATACTACAGTGAGTTTACAAACAACAGGAATAAAGCAAAGTCTCAGAATGGAATGGGGGAAAGAATGTAGAGGGATATATACCGGAGATGAGCAAAGAGGCAAACTGAACATAGGGGTGACAAGGGATGAAATAAGGGGAGCCATATATGAGATGAATGAGATGAGAGCTGGAGGTCCAAATGGATTCTCCCTAGAATTCCAAAAATGAGAAAGAGATGAAATATGCAAGCTCTCAGAGGGGAAACCATGCAAATTCAGGAGTCAGGCAAAATATCCAAAAATATGAGGAATGGGTGGATAGTCCTACTTACTATTAAACACTCTCACTAAGACCATTAATTAACTCTCCTCTAGTCCTTCCATCTACTTAGGATCAGGTATAATGGATAGGCAATTCCCTGTCATCTGTGTTTCTGGCCTGGTGGATATCGGCATACTGAGGCAGTGTAACATCTGACTCATGTTCAATGACAACCACTTAATTTTAGAGCAGACAAACACAGTGTGTGAGAGATGTAGATACACAGTGTCATTGGAGGCAAATCTCTCACATACATACATGAAAAATGCAAACCAGGTTGTTAGTGTTACACCCAAAATGCTCACTAGCAACAGTAACGAACAAACACATAGCCCCATATATGCAGAGTTACTCACATGTAATCCACCAAAACTTCCAACAGCTCCTAAAAGCATCTCTCAGTGGCTCTACACACACTCAAAACAGACAGTGCCTTATACCACACATAACTGAAAATCATAGTAGCCCTGCTTCCAAGCCCATTAAGCAATACACCACACACCTAAACATTCTAGTTGTTGGGGATTGCATTGTAAGACATACTGATGTCCCCCTTACCAGGCTAAACAAGAAGAAGATGACAGTAATCTGTCTGTCTGGAGCCAGGATCCACCATATTACACAGGCACTTAGGTCTTTAAACCACAAGCACCAGTATGACACGGTCATAGTCCATGTGGGAGTAAATGACCGAAGACGTACCTTACTGTACTATATTATGACATGGTCATAGTCCATGTGGGAGTAAATGACCTAAGATATACCTTACTGTTAAAGACAGACATGACTGAGCTCTGTAAATATGTGTCCCATGTTGGAATGACTCTAGCCATGAGTAGCATCCTACCTTCAACAATGATGATGCCACAGTACTAGCAAAACATGATTCACTTCAACAATTGGCTTAGTTTCTGGTGTCACAATAAGGGGATCCAATATCTGACATCCTGGGGAGACATGATCGACAAACCATGATGTTTTGCCAGTGAAGGTTTGGACTTGTCACCACTTGGCTTCTGGATACTGACCAAAACTAGGTTCTAGGAGTTTAAATAAAAAACTGCTTTCCCTGGAAGCACTCCTCACCATGGAGAATGCAGACTTATGTGCAGTCACAGAAACATGGTTCAGAATCATGGAGAGCATCCCGACTATCAAAGGCTACAGGATAAAACAAAGGGAGGAGGTGTCTCAGTGATCATAAAGGACAAGTACAGTACTAAACTCATCCAACAACATGACTCACTTGAGCAGCTCCATGCCTATATAACCATAGATGTAACCCCTCTCTCATATCCATGCTATCAACAGATCCCCAACATGAGTCTGGAAAACCACACCTCCTACTTAAACATACTAGAATCTCTTAACATTCAGCTTAACACCATACTTATGAATGACTTCAACTACCCCTCCATAAATTGGGAGATTTATATAGCCCATAATTCCCTTGCTCAGACATTTTTGGACTTCATCAGTGCAAACAGCCTGAAGCAACTGACCTAGACCCCCCATCAAATTCCAGACCTGTTAAGAAGTTTGCTAAGGCCAATTACCTCAAACTAAGTGACAGCTTAATAAACTTCCAAGCCCCTCTGAACCTGAATGATAATAAGGCCTACTCTGTACTGTATACAAAAGCACTATAAAACCACATTTATAGCTATGTAGAGGAAGCAGTACTTGTCCAAGTCAAACCTATGATTACTGGCAGAAATAAACCACCCTGGTGGACCCCTAGCATAAATAGGCTCTTCAACAAAAGGAAAAACTCCTCTCCAAAGCAACAGAGGAACATAAAAAACAGTGAAAGGATACTCATCAGTCTAAACAAACAAATCAAAGAGCTAGTCAGATCTACTAAAGCAATCTGTGAGGCAAAGACAGTCTCCCAGGTGAAAGATAACGATAAGGCCTTTTAAATTATGTTCATAACCTCAGGGGAAAAGCCCATCAATGTGCCGAGTTAATTGTGAATGTCAACACTTAACTGTAGCAAACCTGCTGGCCAACAAGGCCAGTTTAAATTTCCCCCATTATCACCTCCTACCATATGGGTGGCTGCAGTGCTGCAACGGTTAGTATTGCCGCCTCACAGCAAGAGGTTCTCCGGTTTGATCCTTAGCTGGGGTGCCTTCTGTGTGGAGTCTGCATGTCCTCCCCGTGGTTGCGTTGGTTTCCTCCGGGTGCTCCGGTTTCTTCCCACATCCCAAAGACATGCTGTAGGTGGATTGGACACTCTAAATTAGCCCTGAGCATGTGTGCCTTCTGTGGAAGGTTGGGTGCGGGGCTGTCAACTTGACACTGTAAAACTCCACTGCCAATCATGAGTGGACAGGTGATCTGCTGTGGCGACCCCTAACCGGGAAAAGCTGAAAGAAGAAGAAGAAGAAGATCACCTCCTACCATATCCCAAGAAATACCCACTACCACCCCTACTGGTCATTATGAGGGAACAGGTCCTTACTGCACTTTCTAAAGCCAAAAACACAGCCTCCATGGGTCCAGGCAACATCCCAGGATTCTTCTTAAATAGCTTTAAACAGAATCTATCAGGGCCACTAGAAACCCTTTTTAACCACAATCTCTAGATGGGATTTATCCCAAATGAATGGAGGACTGCAGCAGTTTTCCCTCTGCACAAGTGGGGCCGCTCAGTTGACACAGGGAACTACAGATCTATAACCTTGACCTGTCTTATCTGCAAGGCCATAAAAAGAATTATCATGGATCTGACCAATAACGACACTGGAAATATTCAAACATTGGACCAGACCCAATTTGGATTTGTCAAAAAGAGGTCTTGTCTGCTCAATCTGGGGAATTTCTTTGAGAAAGTCAACAGGGCCATGGATGAAGGTAAATTGATACACATCACTTATCTAGACCTGGCCAAAGCTTTTGACACAGTCCCCCACTTGGCGATCATAGATAAACTTACTGAGTTAGGCAGAAACCCCTACATCATCAGGTGGATAGCAAACTCTCTCACTGTCAAGATACATGTTGTCTAGATAGGCAAATCCACTTCTAATAAGAAACCTGTTACTAGCGGCATTCCACAGGCTCAGTGTTGGGACCCCTCCTGTTTGGTATATACTTCCTCTGAAGTAAAGGCCAATGTTGGGGTCTCATGCTCACCAAGTTTGCCAATGAGTATAAATTGGCAGTAATCATCAAATCTCCAAACAATGCTGACATCCAACAAATATGCATAAAAATGACAAACGACTGTTGTCAAAACCGTGGTCTGAGACTAAATGCTAAAAAATGCATAATCATACCCTCAGCAAATCAGATATCCATGCAAATTATAATATTGATACCCACCCCTAAAAGCAGACCCAGTGATGAGGGTCTCAGGAGCACAGATAGACAGTAACCTAAACTTTGACTACCATGTAGTTACAGTAGTGATGAATCCTTCTCTGTGGCTCAACTTATAAGTAAAGATATGGCATCATGTTCAAAGGAAATCATATTGCCATTGTGCTCTGCACTCATCAGGCCCATAATCGACTATAATACTCCCTTCTGCATGTACCTAACCAGGCACTGATACCAATTGGAGTGACCCCAGAGGTTTCTCACTAAAACAATGCAAAGCATAAGACGCATGTCTTATGCAGACTAACTAAAGGTCCTATCCCTTTAGTCCATCTCATATCATTTATCAAGCCATGACGTATGCCTGACCAACAAGACATTCTCTGATCCAGCCCTGATGAAAATGTTACATATTCGCAAGAAAAATTATACAAGAAAATTCAAGAAAAATCTTGATGATTGGATGGGAGATAGGAAATTCACCCCGGGGATCACTTCTGTGGCTCTGCTCGACAGGGACACAGGAAAATAATTTTCTTGGGTGGCGAAAGCCAGGGTACCTTTTGGCTAGGCTTATATAGGCCCTAGGGTCAATAGCCTAGTACCTACCTATAAACCTATGAACCTATGAACAAGAGTTACATGTTCCATGAATGTGAACCTTATTTGTGACGCTAACAAAATTTGCTGGAGAGACAGATTCATATCCCATAGCCTAGCTCATCTATGAAGTAAACTTCCAGTCTTCATGAAACAAAGCCTGTCCCTCACTATTTTGAAAAAGTATTTGGATAAATGGATGGGGAACAGTAAATTCACTCCCAGGGTACTGCCCATGTCACTTATGGACAAAGGCATTCTGTAAAACAATGCAAGGCTCCAACACTCAAAGACTTACATCGATAGTACCCCATCCCATATCTGGGAATTAAGGTATATTATCATATCCTGGATATCATTGTCTAGGCTTGTAAAGGCTATTGCATCACTAGCCTATTAATCACCTACAAAGGGGAAGAGAAAAGGAGGAAGTAGGAAATTTGAGGCCTGTCTTTGTGGTTAAGATTTGGCAAAGGTATTGGCAGGAAGACTGGAAGAAGCATTGCCAGAAAAAATAATACAAGCAGCTTCATGAAGAGAAGGAAGGGGAGAAAAATAAAATCACAGAACCTGATGCGAGTTTTGCACAGAGAAGAACAGAAGCAGGAATAAAAGGTAGGATTGCGCTCTTTCTCCTGCAGAAGTCCTTTGATTTGAAAAAAGTGAGAGTTCTTTTGGAAGATGCTGCAGCAAAGCCAGATGTGAGAAAAATTCATATGTTCATATGTTGGATACAGGTCATGCATGAAGACTAAAACACTTGAAATACTCATAAATGGAAGAGTGAGGAGGGAGTGATAGAATGAGGGACTAGGCAGGAGTGTTCTCAATTCCCGGGCCTGTTCAGATTTATGATCAGGGGGCTGGTAATGGAAGTCAGACACAATATGGCTAAACATGAAGAAAGAAAGGAATAAAATCTCAAGTTTGTGTTATTTGCATATGAATGCATGGTAACATCAGAGGATACAGCTCCAGCAATGGAAGCTATAAGAGGGACATTGAAGAATTTTAGGAAAATGGTGGAAGTCAGATGCAACAACAAAAAAACAGTAGTAGTTTTACTACGACAATGGAAGGAGGACTAAGAGAGATAAAATAGGTGGAGTTCCCTAAGTTTTCAGGCCTCTATGTGGGGAAATATGGTGTGTGAGAGGCAGAATATAGAAACACCTAGGAAAAGCTGGAAAAAAACATAAATATCTGGGTGAGGCACATCAAGGGTGATGATAGTACTAATAATCCTCCACCTACAATTCAAAATAAAACAAATAACCCCCATCCAGGGGCAAAAGGCAACAACAAATGCAAAAAGACATAGAGGACTGGATCAGTAAAGGTAAGGGGAAAAGAGTGAACAAGGCAAGAATGGGAATGAATATGAATGGGGGGCTGGGGGCACCCACATGTATGTATGTATGCATGTATATGTATGTATGCATACACGCTACATGTGACATCATTCACTGGCTAGAAACAGAAAAGAAGGAGGTCAAACAAAAGAGAGTGGGGAGGAGGAAGACTTGGAGAAGGTGACTAAAGGACACAAATGAAGTGACACTAAAGGAACTGGAATGCAAGAGGTGGGATGAAGGGAATCTCAAAAAATATGGGGAAACAGAAGAGTGGGGAGGCAACAGTAGGGATGAAAAATGCAGTTAGTATAAGAGAAGTGAAATATCTCAGGATGAAGATTTGGTATTAAAAGAAGGATGATGGAAAAAGATTTAATATAACTGTGGAGTTAACACAGAAATACAAAACTCTGGAGGCCCAGTGGTGGAAGTACCTGGTAAACACAGAATGGCCTTACACATGGTACATCAGCAATGCGTTAATGAGTACCACAAAACAAACAAGAATGGATTTTCCTGTCTATATTCAAGAAGAAACTCGTGCAGAAACATCATGTTTGGAAATTATGTCTGCATTGTTTATCTATAGGGCCTAATATACATATATATATATATATATATATATATATATATATATATATATATATATATATATGTGTGTGTGTGTGTGTATAGACTTGTAAAACACAATACCTGACCATTATTGAATAATACATTCAAATTTTAAGCCAGCTAAATCTACCTATAATATAAAAAATAGGTGTAAAAATGTGTATAAAAGGTCACTATTTAACCCAGTTAATTCTACTTTCAAATTAAACAAATTTTAAATAAATTGGTATAAAATTATTACAAAAATTTCATAACCATTTGTTGGAACTTGGCCATGCACAATAAATATGCTAGAAGCTGACTAATACTATCAACATTTCAAGCTCCTTAATTTTAATACAGATGCCAAAGAACATGCATCATTTAACCCTGTTACCATGTATGCTCTAGTCCTAAGCTGCCACATCAATTCCTTTTGTTCTAGTTTTAAACCCAATGGGCCACCCCTGATGTCAAATTCAACTTGGTCAATCACTCTGAATGTATAAGAATGGCCAGGGTTTTGGGCCACATGTCTGGCCAATGCATTTTCCGTTTTCACCTTCCTTATATGGTACACATGCTTATATACTCTTTCCTTTAATTTTCGCTCAGTCTTGCCAATATAGAAACTTGCACAAGACTGGCATGAAGTGAGATAAACAACCATGGTAGAATTACACTTAAATCGACCCTTACAGAAAAAATTAGTATCAAAAATGTTAAATCAGTTACCCGTTTGCATAAATCAGCAATAAGCACAGGCCTCACATTTGTACATGCCTGGTACACGTACCCACCTTGGTGGTTGTAGTTCCAATACATTTTTCAAGTTAGTACCCCTCCTATACATTACATTAGGTGTAAGTCCCAATCTTCCAAGTTGGTCATCTACTTGAAAAATATTCCAATTTTTTCGTAGAATCATTTTGATACTCTCAGCATCACTGTTAAAGGTGGTAATAAAGGCATGCCTATGGCCAAAGTTTAAAGTACTTTCACCTCCTGTAACTAGCTGAGGATCAATTCTTACCCTCTGCTTGTTGGTGCCTAAAATGGGTCTGAAATGGCCATTTCCTCTCTTACTGTGGACTTCTTCAACTAAATTTCTCAATAAATCAGATGGATATCCTCTGCTTGTAAATATCTCCAGTAAGAAATTACACTCCTCGTTAAAATCCATTATTGTAGCGCACATCCTTGTGGCCCTAACCAGTTGTCCTTTGACCATGGACCATTTTTGATGTTGGGGGTGGGCACTACTATAAGGAAGGAATTAGAGTAGGTGTCCTTTCGGTGTATCCTTGCCAAGTACTGTTTACTAGCCTTGTCCTTCCATAATTCCACATCTAAGAAGGCTATTTTTTGGGTATGAAATGTGTGGGTGAATACCAGAAATTCAGTGGTGTTATTACAGTATGCTATAAATTCTTCAAACATACTTTGTCCCCCCTTGAATATTAAAAAGAAATCATCTAAAAATCTGGTATAATGATAAATTTCACCTCCAAATCTATTTGTGATATTATGGACAAACTGATCATCCCAGAAGGCCATTACAAGATTGGCAAAGCTACCCCCCCACTGGGACCCCATTACCACAACTGTATTTTGTAAGTAAAACCAGCCATTAAATAAGAAAAAAATTGTTGTATAGAATTATGTCCAGTAATTCTATAATAAGGCCAATTTCAGAGGCAGGAGCACCTCTTTTCACTAATAGTAACTCAAGCCACTCAATACCCACATCCCATGGGATGACTTTGTACAAGTCATTTACATCAATTGCGGCAAAGTTGAAATCTGGATACACTGGAAGGACACCTACTCTAATTCCTTCCTCCATTATAGTAGTGCCCACCCCCAACATCAGAAATGGTCCATGGTCAAAGGACAACTGGTTAACGCTGCAAGGATGTACACTACAATAATGGATTTTAATGAGGAGTGTAATTTCTTACTGGAGATGTTTACAAGCAGAGGATATCCATCTGATTTATTGAGAAATTTAGTTGAGGAAGTCCACAGTAAGAGAGGAAATGACCATTTCAGACTAATTTTAGGCACCAACGAGTAGAGGGTAAGAAATGATCCTCAGCTGGTTACAGTAGGTGAAAGTACTTTAAACTTTGACCATAGGCATGCCTCTATTACCACGTTTAAACAGTGATGCTGAGAGTATCAAAATGATTCTAAGAAAAAAATGGAATATTTTTCAAGTAGATGACCAACTTGGAAGATTGGGGCCTACACCTAATGTAGTGTATAGGAGGGGTACTAACTTGGAAAATGAATTGGAACTACAACCACCAAGGTGGGTACATGTACCAGGCATGTACAAATGCAAGGCCTGTGATTATTGCAGGTTATGCAAACAGGTAACCAATTTAACATTTTAGATACTACTTTTTTCTGTAAGGGTAGATTTAATTGTAATTCTACCATGGTTGTTTATCTCACTTCATGCCAGTCTTGTGCAAGTTTCTATATTGGCAAGACTGAGCGAAAATTAAGGGAAAAGGTATATAAGCATGTATACCATATTAGGAAGGTGAAAACGGAAAATGCATTGGCCAGACATGTGGCCCATAACCCAGGCCTTTACATTTAGAGTGACTGACAAAGTTGAATTTGACATCAGGGGTGGCCCATTGGATTTAAAACTAGAACAAAATAAATTGATGTGGCAGCTTAGGC
The DNA here is from genome assembly GCF_019279795.1 of Protopterus annectens. Taxonomy (NCBI): domain Eukaryota; kingdom Metazoa; phylum Chordata; order Ceratodontiformes; family Protopteridae; genus Protopterus; species Protopterus annectens. Next base: position 1,870,770,324 of record NC_056729.1, on the reverse strand, counting down.
CTAGAGCATACATGGTATCAGGGCTAAATAATGTATGTTCCTTGGTATCTGTATTAAAATTAAGTAGCTTGAAACGTTGATGGTATTAGTCAACTTCTATCATATTTATTGTGCACGGTCAAGTTCCAACAAATGGTTATGAAATTTTTGTAATCATTTTATACCAATTAATTTAAAATTTGTTTAATTCGAAAGTAGAATTAACTGGGTTAAATAGTGACCTTTTATACATATTTTTTACACCTATTTTTTATATTATAGGTAGTTTTAGCTGGCTTAAAATTTGAATGTGTTATTCAATAAAGGTTAGGTATTGTGTTTTACAAGTGTGTATATATATATATATATATATATATATATATATATATATATATATATATATATATATATAAATGGGAATTGTATCATGTAATATGAAATCATGTGGGGTGTTTTGAACATGTGACTACTACTGAGGCTTTTAAATATGGCTATTACTTGTTTTATATTGTCTGATGAAGTTGAGTGTATGGAGGCTTGACGAAAGCGCTAACCGGAAGAGCAAGAATTTTAAAAAAAGATAACCTGGCTGTCTGCCTAATTTTATCTCTTCAGTGGTTTGTTTATTTTTTTGTTTTTACATTGACTTTGTAGTTACATAGGCTTGACCCAAGACCTCATGCAATACTATTGTAAAATGATGCCTTCCCCCACTTTTTACAAGAGTATCAGGAAGTTGCCATATTAGATGCCATTCTATGGAACAAATTAATTAATTTGTTTGTAACTGAAGCAGAATATGCAGTGATTTAGGAAGAACAAAGGTGAAACTGTATATATGATGATCTGTAAGGCTGCCTGTTATTAAATGTAGTTTAGCTGTTTTTATAATGTATTTATAATATGTTTATAATATTATAATAAATATAATATATAAATATGGTCAATAGTCATAGAAATAATGGGCAATATGCATGATCTGCCATATTTTTAGACTTATCTATAGCCTTCGATATGGTGGATCACAATAAATTTATTAAGGTCCTCCCCAGACTTAACCTCAGTACCTCATCTCTTTCCTGGTTCCAAAGCTACCTTTCAGAATGACAGCAAGCCATCCTGTGGCCACAACAACTTTCTTCACTCCTCCCAGTCTCTATAGGGGTTCCACAAGGCTCCATCCTTGGCCCCCTACTTTTCTCTCTCTTCACCAACCAGCTACATACCACTACACTTCATGCATCAGTTATATAATACACAGTTGACTTAACTCTGGTATGTTCAGTCTCCACCCTGCAAGATCTGTATACCATAACTCAAGATTCATTTTTGCCTGTGGAAAACTGGCTCACTAATTCCCAACTTATACTAAACCCCAACAAACTAAACTACTTATCTTCTGCCCAGCTAGAATTCCCTCCACCCCCCAGTCCTTTATGAGCCATATTCCCAACCACCCATTCCAAACTGTTGGGAGTGGAAATTGACAATAACCTAAGATTTGATATCCACATCGCTCAAGTCATAAAAAAAGTCCACAAAAATATAGATCTATTACACAAGAATAAGTAATTTTCAATGACCAGTACTAAAGCTACTATTGCCCGTACTCACCTCCTCTCAACCCTCCTATATGGTTCCCCTATACTAACCAACCTCCGCAAAGCCGACCTCTCCAAATTAAATGCTTGTTACAATAAAATAGCCAAACTTGCCACATATGCCCCATTCAAGACTCACCACTGCATATCACTTAAATAACTCAACTGGTTAGAACTTCCTCAGCTAATTCACTTCAACCAACGAACATTTGCCTTTAAACTACTACAGAAACCAGATAATACCCCAGCTCTCCAAAATGGTATCAGGCAATACATCTTCTCTAGATCCCTTCACTCAAATAACAAACTCTTCCTTGATGTCACAAAAGCCAATAACTCAGCTGGGGAATCACTTTTCTTCTACTATACTTCTAAAACCTGGAACAACCTCCCATCTACTATAACCAATAATAACTGTATGACACAGTTCAAAGTTCTACTAAAATTACATTTAGTTGACACTTGGCTTTACCCTTGTTACCATCCTGGCTAACGCTACTCATAGCACTATTAACCAAATACCACTATTCAGCTTCATTAACCAAAGTCTACTTTATTATTGTCAACTATCGTACCTTCACACAAATATTCATACATTGAAATAAACTCAGCTCTCATCACCTCTCTAAAACATACAGAATCACACAAGTCAACCTACCCACCTCTAGACAACATAATATTCCCAGCATTTAGCTCTGTACATAAGCATTGTGAATGTCTCCAAGTATTTTTTTTATTCTGGCCACTAAACTATTTCTCCTAGATATCTCTCTATGCATTTATTCTTTATTGTAAATGAAAACTTTTATTACCTGTATAAAATGTGCTTTACTTTACTACTATAATTGTATTAACTATATGTGTTTATTGTATTTTGTAATTCTTACTACTTATAAATAGAGCTTTTCTCTCTGGGCCTCCACTGAAAAAGGACCTGTGTCCAGTCGGACATTCCCGGTAAACAAATGTTAAATGAATAAAATAAATAAATATATAGGAAATACACCCTGGGGATCTGCTCGACAGGAAATTAACTTTCTTGGGTTGGCGTAAGCCTGGGAACTTTGTTGGCTAGGCTTACTTAGGCCCTTGGGCCGATAGCCTAGTACCTGCCTATAAACCTATAAACCTATATAAATTGTACAGTACACACCCCCTGTAAAAGTTAGTTTTTCACTTGTCTGTGACATTTTGGGTACCATCACCACACACACACATAGATATATATATCTATATAGATATATATATACATATATATATATATATATATATATATATATATATATATGTTGTGTGTGTGTGTGTGTGTGTGTGTGTGTGTGTGTGTGTGTGTATGTGCATTATTTATGCAGTTTTTGACACTTGATGCCACATGTATTAAGAGAGGTCACCCTACCTCTCAATCTGTTAGTCCCGGAAATCTGGAGAAAGCCAAAAATATTGGGTGAACAAAGGCTCAGAAATAGGGAACGTTTTTAAGTATCACTGTTATTAACTTAGAAAGATGATAGAATAAAATCTTTTGCATTAACATGCATTTTCTGAAAGATATGAAGTTTGAAACTTAAATTTATATCATTATTCAGTGACTTCCATCCTCAATAATTTGCCAGAAAACCCAAATTTTATGAGGAACAGACCAAAAATATCAGGCACAATTCTGGACATTCTATCAACATTTGGACAGTTGAGATGTAAGGGTCACTTGTGAATAAACATTTATAACATAAAATAGAAACCAGAAAAAAAAAGAAACCAATGTGAAGTCAACACTAAAACTTTGAGTATTTACTGAAACAGAAGTATGCAAACTATGATAACCACTAACAATAAAATTCTTCAAAACTGCTTCAGTGAACAGGAGCCACAGATGCCAAATTACAAAAAGCATGCTCAGCACAAAAAGCAAGCCAGGTTTCTGGACAAACACTAAAACAGAAGCAAAGTAAAAGTGTACAACTCACAACCTTTCTTAATGCAGGAGGATACACCTTCTGTACTCTCTGCACCTCCTTACAACCCTCTTACTTAAACATTAGAACTACATGACTACACTGTGTGGTCCCTACCCACCACTTATATATGCATTGCATAATCAAACTTAACTAATTTCAGTGACACTGACCTTTGATGAAACTGATTCCTCATTTAGGTTCATATGTTCACAGATATATTTATTCTACTAAACTTCTTTTCGTTAGCCTCAATACATGCTTTCATTAGCTGCAGATGAATAGCCTTCGTTACAGTTTTAGACAAAGAAAATAATTTTACTTATATAATATATTTATTGATAGGAAAATCTTGCATGCTTATGCATATGTGGTTATATCTTACAACAACCCTAATGACTCTGTCTGATGAGAAGCTGCCAACATATTATTTGGAATAGAGGTCACCAAAATACTAATGCTGTTTATCATGAATGCAAGATATATTTGTGTTGAAGCTGCAAAATTTGGTTGTGTTAATTTGTTTTTGTATTTTCATATTTTTCAATGCTTTACTATTATACACCAAATGCAAAGAAAGATGTAGCAGGTAGTTTGGAATCAAGAAAAAAATGCAGTCTGTTAAAATAATACCCCAGATGTACTGAAAAAATACAATAAAAAAAACAGCAATAAAAAGTGCACTCAAAATAAAAACATGACCTCCTTAATGAAATAATTAGTAAAATTAAAGAAACATTAATCAATACATTTATACTGGTACACTTACCTGCTTTGAAGGCCATATGTATAGAAATGACAGTAGGGGTCAGTACTACAAGCCGCCCTGCATGAGTCGACATTTGGAAAGCTTAAAACCTGATAGTTATACCCATAAAAGTTTGTGCCAAGGTACTCTGACTGTATATATTCTGGAATAAAAAGAGATGAACTGCATGTTTTTGTAGCAGTGTACGTTTGTTCTTTTACTCTACAATGGCAAAATATTCAAATTCCGTTACCACTCAGTAGTCAACATGGAAGGCAGAATGTAATGGAAAGGAAAGAGAATTACTGCAATCATGGCCTGTAACATAAACGAGCATCAATTTTTGTAAGTATATGAAAGAAAATGTTCTACCTATCAGAGTTAACAGAAATTTGAATTATGTTGATGGTTCTTTATTATTTGGTAACGTTCTTAGGTCTTATAAAGGTTTATCATTATAGGCGACTTTAATATACTGTTCAGACAAAGCAAAATATAGCACATGGTTATGGTAATGATTTCACTAGTAAAAGGTAATCTAATTCCTAGCAGGATGATCTAACAGAAATACAACACTAGTCAGAAAATGAATGTTAAGTCCGGACCTAACTGTATTCTCACTATTTAAAAGACAACTCAGTCTTAATAAAGATTGTTTTGCATTCAGAATTGAATTTTCTTGGGGGCGTGGCCAATGATGAACACAGGATAGCAGCAGATTTCTTCAGCTCCACCAATTTCATTACACTGAATAGAATTAATTACTTAAAAAATAAATTTTTGAAGTAATTTTCTTTCTAAATATGTTTGTTTTATATAGTTCTTGAACTATATCTAAAAAAGAAAGGAAATTTTAACAATATTCCTGTCAGAAATCACTTTGGAAATTTTCCTGTCAGTTTATCAGTCTGAAATGAGTTCCAGTAAGACAAATTCTCAAGACTCCAGCATCAAGAAAGAACTTCAGTCTCTGATAACTATAATCCAGCAACTTACTGCTAAGATGGATAAAATGGATACTAAAATTGATACCTTCATAGAAAAAACTACAAAACAAATAGACTTGTTACATATAGACCTGCAACAACAGAAGATCCAGATGACAGGCATAGAAGAAGCTGTGAATGACATGGAAAATAGAATACAAGAAGAGGAAATCAACATTGAGTTTCTGCTGAAACAAAATACACATTTACAAACAAAGCTGGATGACCTGGAAAATAGATCTAGGTGCAATAACATTAGGATTTTTGGACTGCCAGAAAATATTGAAGGTAACAATATTACTTCTTTTTTAACAACATGGCTCCCTAAAACTTTAGACTTACCAGAAGCATTCTCTTTTGGTATCGAAGAGCACATAGATCTATAGCTAATACTAACTCTAACAAAAACTATCCTAGATCAGTTATAGTTAGATTTCTATCATCTTTGATAAAGAGATGGTTCTTAAATCTGCTTGGGCTAAAGCTCCTGTTAAGATTAATGAGACAACTGTGCATTTTGACAATGACTATTCTTCCTTGGTAATAGCTAAAAGAAAAGTTTTTCTGCCACTAATAAGGGAGCTTAAAAAAGCACAGTTTAAAACATACCTTCTGTTTCCTGCCAAGCTAAAAATCTTCCTTCCTGATGGTCCTAAAATTTTTGATGACTTAGACTCTGCTTTACTGTTTATCAAGGAAAATAAGATTTTGGATAAAATAGAGGAAATGGAATGGGCTAGTCCTTCATTAAAGAGACTGGCAACTGAAACTTCGTGGAAGACTTCAGAGAGGAAGAAGAGACTAAAAAACAAATGATATGTTCTATGTTTTTTTTTTCTTTTTTTTCTCTCATCATTTTACTTCATTATTAATCTTTTTAAATATAGTTCCTGCATTTCCAGAAAGCCACAAATATTCTGAAAAAGATTTAATCAAAGTTATTCTCTGTGTGCAAAGAAATGTTTTGTTTCATAACCAGTCAAAATATCTGAGGAACTAATAACAAGCTACTATTTAATTTGTTTCTCTTTCTGAAAAAGAGAAGTAAGGTCAGTAATTTGATACATTTTTTTTTCTCTTTTTTTTCTCCCTTTCTTCTTTTCTTTGTTTAAACAATGACATTCTATTTAGATTATGTAGTGGGTAAAGGGTGGGGGAGGGCAGGGAGAGAAGAGTAATGAAAATATGATAAATGGAATAATAACATATTTATTCCTTGTAAAAAGTGTATATGTTCTTCAAATGCTATTCCTAATTATACTTTCTTGATTATACTGCTTATGCTTGTTTGTAAATAATCTGTAATGCTTAAACTAATAATAATTAGAACTAAATAATAGTAAATAATATGTTTTATTTTTAACTCTATTAATATAAACAGTAAGTAATATTCCATTGTATATACTTCTTATAGCTTTCTCTTACATTTTTTTTATTTCTGCTTTACACTCTTTTATTTTCTACTCTCTTTTTCTTTTCTTTATTCTTTCTCTTTATTTTTTTCATATTAATATATAGAAATGCTTTTGATCATATAGACACAGTAAATAATAAGATTTGCATAAAAATTGAGTTGGGACAAAAATATTGAGTTTTATTACTTCTTAATAACTTTGGGCTTAATTTCACTTACATAGAGCTATAATAACCTGTAAAATACATTGCGAAGGTTTTGTCATGTTTAGATGCATTTACACTGCTAAATGAATGTTTGTCACTAGTTTTTAACAAGTTTCCCACCAAAATGTTAAGGGAGACAATCTGGGATGTGGCTAACTCATGAACAGTGTCCTCGAGTTGTTTCAAAAGCTTCAACTCTCAGAATTCTCACAGAGAAGCTGAAAGCAGTCAATTTGACCTTTGACCCAGATATCACACTGACACATCACAGATTCAGGAAGAACACTCTACCAGGAAGTAGAACTGATGCAAATGCGACTATGTGAAGGAAAATGAACTCTTTAACATCTAAATGTGAGTTATTTTATATAATTACTTAAATATCTATGTTATAATTCATAAAATATGTCAGTTATAATGATTTTAAATGATGCAGTTTCTTGTAGTAAGTAAATGTCTTATTTTAGAAGGCATAGAAAATGAAACATTTATTCAAGTGTTTTTGAAAATCTACTTGATTGCAGCATACTAATCTGTGTTAAAAACTTATGTTCCAAACATATACATTTCTATAACTCATTTAATTCATCTGATTGACAAGCATAAATAACTTTATAATTCTATTCTGGAAGAAATTGTCATGTGATATATTTTAAAGCAGTAGTATAGACGTACAAAATACAGCTGGCTTCTTTTACAATAATGCAAGTGTTTCTGAGAATTTGCATAACTATGCAGTATGATTTATAACAATTTCTATAAATATAATATTTTATTCTATTGACAATAATGAGTATGAGTAAAATGCTCATATACAAGCAATTCAAGGGTTTTTTTTGGAAGCTGTTGACTGCATTTACATGACAGAAAATAGATGCATCTTAATATATGTAATGTCCAAACCATATTAGCCAAAGTTTTTGATTTAAATGAATGTTAGAACTTATTTTTACATACTTTGAATAAATTAATATGTAAATATGCCTTCCTTTTTTTTTTCCTCTCTCTTTCTTTTACTCTCTCCCCCTCTTTCACGTCTTTTATTTCTCTCTCTCCTCTTGGTTCCTAATATCAAGATTATTTGAATGCTATTTGAATACAAGTGTATTATATTACATAGATGTATATAGTAGTATGAATAGTTTATAAAAAAAAAAAAAAGTTTATTTTAGTTTATATGATGCTGTTTTATCAAATGTGTAGTCTTGTCTTGCTAGATAATTGAATTGAAAGCTGTTAATTTAAGTTAAATATAACCAGTATTAAATTGATAAGGTGGTAGCTGAGGTACTGCTGCTTAGGGTAGGGGGTTAACTTGAGTGGTAAATACTACTCTAAGTTGGAGTTTTTAACTCCAGGCTGGGTGCAAGGTTTAATCCTTACATTATTTTCACTTGTTCATTGTTATATGTATATAGTTTTGACATCCACAATATATTTTGTACACTCATTGTCACTACAAACAAAATTGAATCCTTTACAAAATCCCATAAGAGATTCAATACATACAGCTATATTTAAAGGTACACCTAAAGGAGGAGATGTAACATTACTTATGTTGTTATTTGTTATTTTGATCATAAGATTCTTAAGTTTTAACAATGCCAAATGACATCTTTAAAAGGAATTTCTTTAAACATTAATGGATTGAATAATCCGTGTAAAAGGGCAAGCCTAATAAGATACATTAATTTACATAAGGCCAACTTAGTCTTCCTGCAAGAAACCCATCTCTTAAAAAAAGATATTGATAAACTAGCCACAAACAAATATACAGTATTGGTTAGTTCAGAGCACACTCAGAAAAAAAGAGGAGTGGCTATTTTATGGAATAAAAGTATGCCCATTCCTAAAACCATTAAGTCTTATCAGGATGACAAAGGAATGTTTTGTATGGTTACAATACAAATTAATGGGAAGACTTACACTTTAATTAATGTATATTGGATACCTGGAATTGGTATTAATACAGTGAAACATCATCTTGATAAGATCATATCATTCTCTATAGGAGATATTATTTTAGCTGGTGACTTTAATTGTATACTACATGAAAGTGATACTACCACTATAGGAAACGAAGAATTACATCTAATGCAAAACATTTAAATGATTTTGCTAATTCTTATCATTTGAATGATATTAATAATCAGATAGATTCAAAATCATTACCATACACCTTTTTTCTAACAGATACAAAATTTATTCAAAAATAGATAGGGTCTTTATTTCTAACCAGATGGTAACAGATTTAATTAATTCCAAAATCATTTCATGTCCTATATCTGATCATAATTCAATTGTTTTTGAATTCATGATAAAAATACTCATAATGTTCAGATCAAAAGGATACCAGCATACTTAACTCAACTAAAAGACTATAAAGAATATATACTTTCAGAAGTAAAACATTTTTAGACATAAATAATACTCCTGAAGTCTCCATTGTCTATGTTTGGGATGCCTTAAAATAATATCTATATGGACAAAGTATCAGATGGTATAATAATAAAAGGAAATCTTGGGATAAGGAATTGTTAGATATTCAAAGTAAATTAGACTCTTATAAACATAATAATAAAGAAAATATTATGGACAAGAAAGTTATTGAAGAAATAAACAACCTAAATGAGAAATACAAAAATTTTAACTCATAAAGTTAAAATAACTTTAGAGAAATACAAGTTTTTGTCTTATTCAATAAGCCCCAAATACTTACATAGTCTTAAAAATAAAACAAAAGGTTGAATAAACAAAACCATATCAAAGAAATCTTTTCTCTAAGGAAAAGAAGAATGTTTCTAGTATACCAGAAATACTAGATGAATTTAGAAATCACTTTCACAAAATTAACCATAATAACATTAACATGGAACCTAAAGATAAAATAAAGGAGTTTATAACCACAAACATAAATAAAAAGCTTAATAAACAACAGATTAAATTATTGGACAAAAGTATTTCATATACAGAGGTTATTACACAAATAAATAAGCTTAAATCAAACAAAGCACCGGGTAATGGTGGTATTATACCAGAGATATATAAAATCCTTTCTAAAAGTACATATTCATTAATACATAAGGTTTTTATTTTGGCCCAAACTGAGTTAATAACCCCCCCCCCCATCTTGGCAATATACATTTATTTCGCCAATTTTAAAACCTAATAAAGATCCAACTAGATGTACTTCATATCGGCCCATCTCATTACTTAATGTTGATTATAAAATGTTTATGAGTATTTTTGCTGATAGATTGAAGACAATCATCCCCGGCATTATAGATATAGATCAGACAGGCTTCGTTGTAAACAGAAATACTTTTGATAATATAAGAAGAACTTTAACATTAATTGATTTTGCAAATAGGAAAAAGAAAGATTTAACACTTATTAGTCTTGATATAAGTTCAGCCTTTGATTCAGTAAGTTGGGACTATCTGTTTACCTTAATGAAGTGCACAAACTTCTCAGATGCATTTGTAAATCTAATTGAGCATTTATACAAAGGAACATTGGCTTATATTAAGGTAGGAACATATGTTTCACAAAGAAATATCCATTTTTAAAGGTACAAAACAAGGATGTCCATTTTCTCCACTATTATTCACTTTAGTAATGCAGCCTTGGGCTAATTTGATCAGAAACAGTACTGACATAGAGGGTTTTGAAATAGATGAAAATACAACATCCAAAATTCAACTTTTTGCAGATGATGTTCTAATTACATCAGCAGGATCTAATTCTTCTATGCAGTCTCTATTTGATAAAATGATGAATTTTAAAAGTATTTCTGGTTTAATATTCAATGAAGAAAAACTAAAATACTACCTATATATACACGAAAAAATATTCTCATTAGTGATTTTACTAAATATGTACCCAATTCAGGTCAGATAACTTATTTAGGTATAATACTATCTAAAGATATTAAATCTATTATATATAATAATTATAATACCTGTTTTCTTAATATACAAAATCTTTTAATACCTGGAATAATATGTTTTTTACTATGGAGGAGAGACTTACAATTATTAAAATGATAATATTCCCCAAGATTTTATACTTAATACAATCAATAATACTTCCACCTACAAAAATAATTATCAAGAAACTGAATACACTAATGTTAAATTTCCTATGGGCACCTAATAGACCTAGGATTGCATTAAAGAAACATACTAATAGCTGGTCTCAAGTGGGTATTTCTTTTCCAGACTTTAATTTATATACTATCTCTTCTATTGTAAAAGTTATTACTTTATTAATAGATCAGTCATATGTCGCAAAATGGAAAGATTATTGGGAGCTAATTAGTATGCACTTCATGAAAATCTCAACACATAAAAATATGATTGTAAATAACTTCATGTTATTGTTACTAAAGGAATTTTGTACTTCACCTATTACACCTAAACATATGGTTTGTTACCCATTAAATATTATTATTAGCTATCGTAACTTTATATTCATGCACCCTAAGTATAGGGAATGGAATTTTATTATATTCCCTATAATGTATACTCAGGGTATGCTTTTGTCATCTACTTCTGAAGGAACTCATTTAGCTATAGATAATGATCTAAAGTACTGGTATCAGTTGATATCTGATAATAAAGTTAAAAATCTAGATTTTTTAAAACAAGAATTTGATCTAAGAGAAACTTGCTGGTTAGAGGTTCAGACCTTTAGACAACATCTCATTAATAAAATAGATCTAATGTCTATAACAGTTAAATAATCTATTCCAACACTGATTGATTACTTGATATTAAATTTACAACATAAAGTTTCTGATAAAGGTAAACTTTCGTATATACATAAAATTATCAGACAAGAAACTTTTTACAGTGTAGATACATACTGGAATTATTTCACTTCTATTAATGGGGACCCACCAAATCAACAAGATAAACAATATATATTGGAATCTGCCTATAGAACTATGTCTTCCATTGTCTGGAGACTTTATATATGGAAATTTTTACATAGATCTTTTTATACACCTTTGATGATGAATAAAATAAATAATAAAGATAATCTATGTAAGAGATGTAATGTAGAAATTAATGCTGACTGGGCTCATATGTTTTATGACTGTATAAAATTGAAAGAATACTGGAAGTCAATTAATGAATTTTTGCAGGCTCTTTCACCAGAGAATTTCATTATTTCTAAATCTCTTATATTATTCAACACACCTGTATCTCAAAGTGTTAAAAAGGTTAAGCTTCCCTTGTTATGGTCTATTCTAGCAGTGGCTAGGAAAATAATAACCAGAAATTGGATTTCAGATACACCTCCTTCGTTCAATTAATTTAAAAATGTTATGAATATAGTGTGCCATATGGAAATAAACACAATTAGGTCAAGAACAACTAGAAAAACATCTTATTATATTGTATGGGATAATTTACAAAATTTGTTAAAAAAATCCTAATTTCAATAGCATGGTATTTTAGTTTAATTAATTGATCTGATTGTAGTGGATGTCTTTGTAAATACTTTAGTTGTTTTGTTGAATGTTATAATCATATATATTTTTAATTACTTGTATAAAATTGTTATGATATTTCTCTAGTATGTTAAAACAATAAACCTGTTTTGAAAAAAAAAAGAATTGAATTTTCTTTTTCACTCTTTTTCTTCTTTTATTTTTTAAAAGTGTAGCTGTTTACTATGTTTCAGTGCAATAAAAATGTTAAATGGCATCAGGATCTTGATGTTCTAATAAGCACATATGGGTTACTTTTGGCTATGCAAGGTAAGCAAAACTTATAAAAATGTTTCCTCCAATATTTCAGAAATGAGCCTTAAGTCTATTTTCTTTCCTCTGTGTCCTCTTGGGTTTTCAAGTGTTTTCTATTGTCATCTTTCTCCTATAAAAATGGTTAAATAGTAGCCACATTCAAAGTTGACTGGGCTGCAGCCCACCTATCCTGTTCAGATGAGCTGTGTCCCACTGACTACTGTTCATTCAAGCCACAGCGCAGATGGGTACTAAACACGACAGACACTGATCACCCTAACCAATGGAATGCTTTTATTTGCACAGATATACTATAGAAACATCTGTTTTTTAGTAGCATAGAACCACCCTGTATCATGTGTGTTAGGTAGAACTGGTATTCGCAGGACAGCGTACATATCAAGTTAAACTAGATATGATAAATTCCATAGCTTTCTGCATCTTGGTTACAGTAAAATGTTAGAGGGTCTACTGAACTTTGTAGCAATATTCCATAATGTACATTCAGCATACTGATCATATGTTGTAGCAAATGGAAGTGCATGTGGTGTTCCCCTGTAACCCCCCAGAGCTTCTGCATTGGTAGTCCACAGGGTAGCACATTGGTGCTACATACAGTACACTGCAGCCTTGTCATACCAAGGCCCTGCTGGGCTACAAGGAGATGAACTACATCAACATGGGCTGACAGCTCACCATCAACATCAGCTGCCAGACCATCATATGTGTATCTGTAGCTGACACTGAGGCATAGCATCTGAGTGTTTTGTCAGATTGCTCTTTACACCACAGTATGGATGAATATTAACCCCGGTGTGATGTTTACTAAAACTATCTTTCTGGAGGAAATGCACACTACCTGATGAGCGAGTCTCTGTCCATGCCATTACCATACTTAAAGCTAGACCCCCGTATACCACATCTCTCTCTGTCTAGTGAAAATATATCTATATTACATATCTTATATAAGGTGCATGTCTTACATTAGATTAATCTTTTTCAAATAAATTTATATTTACATTAATCATGCAGTGGGCTTTTTTAAACAAGCAAATCATCATCTTCATCATCATCATCGTCACCCTTTTTTCCATTTTCGACTTGGGATCTGGGTGTCGTGTCATTTGTCACCATTTCCCTCCACTCAATGACACTCTCCTACCTACTTTGACAGTCATGCTTGACTGTTTGCAGGTCTTGTCTCACACTGTCCATAATCTCAGTTTCAAGGAGCAGCTATAGCAGATGACTTCTAATTCTGGCTCTTAAATATTGTCTACTGATTGCCGCCATAGGAGCAGTAATATAGACTGGGAGAGACCTAACTCTCCTTTCAGCCAGAAGCTTTTCCCATAAGGCATATTACTTTAATTTGTTTAACATTCTGTTCTAATATTCTTTCTGCTGTGGTTAATAGTTCTACACCCAAATAATTTCAGTTTGATACTGTTAAGAAAAGGAAAGAGTTGGCTAAAAAGGTTATCAGCGTAGATGCGACTGAAAGGAAGAATAATGGATCTGCTCACTTTCTCAGAAAAACTGGCAAGAGACACGCCCATTGATTCAGAAAGAGCATCATCTGTGGTCCTAATTGGGAGATGTGATTAAAGGTGTACCGATATACAGTGATGATAATCGGAAATTCAAAGACATGATTAAAGGTGTACTGATATACAGTGGTGACAATCGGCAATTCAGAGACGTGATTAAAGGTGCACCGATATACAGTGGTGGCAATCGGCAATTCAGAGACGTGATTAAAGGTGCAGTGGTGATAATCGGCAATTCAAAGACATGATTAAAGGTGCACTGATATACAGTGGTGACAATCGGCAATTCAGAGACGTGGTTAAAGGTGCACCGATATACAGTGGTGGCAATCGGCAATACAGAGACGTGATTAAAGGTGCACTGATATATAGTGGTGATAAACGGCAATTCAGAGATGTGATTAAAGGTGCACTGATATACAGTGGTGGCAATCGGCAATTCAGAGACGTGATTAAAGGTGCACCGATATACAGTGGTGACAATCAGCAATTCAGAGACGTGATTAAAGGTGCACCAATATACAGTGGTGATAAATGGCAATTCAGAGATGTGATTAAAGGTGCACAGGCCAAAAGTGCATTAGCAGCTCATTATCATGTTTCTGAAATGAACACCAGTGTTGTTAGACTTAACTGCACCAGCGTTTCCCCTACAAGCTCGTGCAATGCAATTGTACAGAAACCTTCAAACATGTCCAGTTTTGTGTGTGTGTGTGTGTGTGTGTGTGTGTGTGTGTGTGTGTGTGTGTGTGTGTGTGTGTGTGCACACACACACACATATCAAGTTATTCATATATTCTCACAGACATCAGACAGCTGCAAACATGCCACTACAAACATTCACTCTCACATTGACATTCAGAAAGACATGGACATCCATGCTCAAAGATGCATACAAACACAGACACACACAGACACACACACACACACACACACACACACACACACACACACACACACACACACACACACACACACACACACACACACACACACACTCAAAATTCCCCATCTTTATCAAACCATGACTTGAGTTTTATCTTGTAAATGGGTCTTCATATTAAAGTAACCACTCTTTTTTTGGTAGCTTTGCAAGAGCCAGCTATACCTAAACCATTTAACTTACTTAAAGCCCTACCCACCTATGTCTTTTTTAAACCTTGTTTCTTGTAGAAATAACATTTTAGAATAGCATTACACTGATTAGCTCATGTACTCTTGTGGCCTTAATGTGTGTGGATATACTTTTAATGTTACAATATAGATATCCAATTCCTATAAAATGTTTATCATCATTTGCATTTACCACTGCTATATTTTGCATTACATGGCGAACAAATTATTTAATCACACAAAGAATTTGGAAATGTGTGAATCATCCAAATTAACTTGCCCAACTGAATAAAAAACATATCACTGCTTTTACTGTATTCCCTTCACCAAGCAGTCAACAAAGGCAAATTGGCCATTGAACTCTGACCTTTATTAATTAAGAATTAGAATAACCCACCATAACTTTTTGTAAACAGCCTATATAATGTGAGCAAAACACAAAACAGAAAAAAACAAATAGACAATTAGGGCTATTTAATATTAAAACTTAATGATTACAAGGACTAAAGAAAGTAGCAGGTCTGCATATTAAATAGCATAGATATACACTGTTCATATCAAAATTATCTGAATGGTACTGTACTATAACTAAAAATATGAATATTTATATGTAATATTATATAAACATATAGTGTGTGAAATAATTTGCCAGTATGGCATACTGCTTACCGAACAGAGACTATAAATCATGCAGTATATCACGCATCCTTATGTGTGGAGAACAGTGCAGAAGAAAAGAACCCATTACCAAAGCCATGCATTAAAGACATCAAAATATGTTTACCAAAATAAATATCTTTAACTGTAGTCACGGGTGCAGGGGCTGCTGTTAATTAAACAAATAAGGCTCACATTAGTGCTGATTGCTGACTGTTCATAATCTCTAGAAATGCAAGATGACTAACCCTTAGCATAGCAACAGTATGTAACAGTGAACCATATACAATGTTAGGAGCACAAAGCCTACCTAAGCAGTTTGTGGACATCAACAGCAACTGTGATTAAATGTAGAAACTTATTAAACTCCAGCGACTTCAAAATCAGTCCCACTGCCTATTACTTTTTATTGTAATAATTGCTAGACTGGATCATAGTCAGAACCAAGCTAAAAATTTAGTCAGTGTCTGGACCTCGTTGTGCTGGAAGTTGTGTATCTCCACAAAACCACAATATTGACAGTCAGGAGTTAAGTTTTAAATTCAGTTAATGTCTGAGGTATGACATGCTGGAAGCTGTGTTTCTGAAAAGCACACTATATGAAGTAACCCCACCCTTCCTCATAAACAGACACAAACACACACACACACACGCACACACACACACACACACACACACACACACACACACACACACACACACACACACACACACACACACACACCAAACTTAAATGTAGTTATCTGCCTTCGTGTCCTAGTCAAAGGTCGCTGTAAGTTAAAAAAAAAGACAAAAGTACACCACACGGATTGCTTGGTAAACCTCATGTTATAACTTTATGATGGGCTAATTTAGTATAATTCATAAAACACTCATGTTAAAACTTAATGTTTGGAGGGGTGCCCAAGGAACAAGATAATAATTACACTTCACTAGCACCCTGTTCTCAAGTAAAATGCTGTCTGATTTAGATTATTCCTGTAAAACACGATAATTTGCAATCTACAAATGCTCACAGAAGATGTGTTCTGTAACCCTGCTATACTCTGTCTTTCTCCAGCTTGGTACAATAATCAGGTGCTAATCTTTTTCTGTGCCTTAGATCTTTTGTCAAATGATTCCTTCCATGCTGGAGAATTGGATCTATTTCAGTCATAAAGAATTCAAGAGCAGTAAAAAACATATAGTTTTATTGTTTGTCTTTGGACTCTAACAAGAATTTCAAATCAGTTTAGCTTTGACTAGCATTATCAAGCAACTGCTTTTGTGCTGATGATTCTGCAGGTAAATGAGGTTCTGTTATAAAAAAATATTTTTTTCTTCTTCTGATATTTGACTTGTAAGCTCGTGGATTTGACAAATCTCTACAGCTTTGCTCAACGTTAAATCACTGTCACAAAGCAAATTCTTTCTCCCTGCAGCATTATTAACACCACACACAACCCTGTTATCAATTCGTCTTTCAAATCACCAAATCTGCATGTTTTAGCTTTATTTCTCAAATCAGTGATATAAGCTGCAAATGTTTCTCCTGGCTTTTGGTCTCTTGTATAAAGTAGGTGCCTCTCTAATGTAACATTTGTCTTAGGATTACACATTTCCTTAAATTTACATTTCAAGCACTCAGGTTCCTATCTTCAGCTGGCATGACAATATTGCAATTTTCCCCCTCTCCTTCATATACTGCCAGTGCATACACAAATGAACACTCTCTTTTAATGACCTCTGACCCTGCTAAGTTAAACAAAATGAATGTCCTGATATGTGCATCTCTGTTAGAAAAAGCTGTTTGCATGAAAATGTCGTATTCCTGCTGAAATACTCCAATTCTCTGCAATATCATGATCAAATAAAGTGGACTGGGTCTGCAAAATACTTCTGCCATATCAACACACAGTAGTAAAGACCCTTGAAATCATGTACGAACATAAACACATATACTGCCAAAACTTTATGCCAGAACTTGTGACTATATCCAATAGCATAACAAACTCTTTGAAACAACTGCACTTTGTGAAATAAGTCTCTGTAGCACAAGAACACTTTGAAATCACTGTACTCTGTGAAACCATTCTTTATCAGTGTAAGAAACACTTTGAAATGGCTGCACTTTGCAAATGAAGTGTATACTGCACAAGAAACCTTTTGAAATGGCTGTACTTTGTGAAATAACTCTGTACAGTGTAAGAAACATTTTGTAATGGCACTGCGAATAAATGTACACAGCACAAGAATCTTTTTCAGAATGGCTGTATTCTGACTGCACTTTGTGAAATAACCATACTTTGCACACAGTAAACTCCTCAAAATAATTGCACTGTAATAAAGCACACACTGCAAACACTTTGCACATTCTGAGATATTTCAAACAATTCTATGTATGCTTTGAATGGCTTCAGTCAATGCAAAAAAGTGGTTCATGCCAAAACACAGTCGTTTACAAAAAAAAAATGCAGTTGCCTTGCTTTTCTAAGCTTATTTTGACATTTGTTGTTCTCATTGTGCCCTTTTAGCCTCTTATCATGCTTATTATATTTTTTTTGTGCTCATTTCACTTTAAACATGCTTGTTATACAAATTGGAGTTAACTCTGAACCCCATATAAGTATTTTTGATAATTTTTATCAAATATCATGGTTTTGAACACTTTGCTTAATCAATAATGGATTTTGTGCATTTTGTTTGATTAATAATACGTTTTGTGCTACTCGTTTGAGTAATAATGTGTTTTGTACTTTACGAATGCTTCGTATCATTTTCTTTCAAAATAAATCATTTGTGCGAGTTCAGGTTACCTGAAGTTTGTTGCTTTCCTTTTTTAATCACTTGAGTAGATGTATCACCCAGCCTGCTCAATATAGTTTCACTGCCAACTCTGCACCTCATGGCTTGAAGAAGTTGCTCTCTCAATCCCAGTTCTGACACCATGTCACTCGTCCGGTCAGGATAAAACAGACAAACAGTTGTGGGTTTGGTTCAAGCAGCTTTATTATACACAAACACATCAGGATTAGGACTTAGTAACTTAAACTTAAATAAACTTATAAACAGACTGACTACTGCACTCATACATGTTAACACTCTGGCTGTTCTTTCAAAATGGCAGTGCTGCCTGCACGTGCTCACTATTTATATGCACGTGCCACACTTGGAAATACTTCTTAGAGTTACAACACACGCTCTGTTCTACATGATATTTCTGTCTCTCCAGGTTTCTCACCAGAATTTCTTTTTGTACTTATGCTTAGCCATCGGTATTATAGTTGAAGCAGGTAATTTGCTTTTCCACATTTTGGCCATTAATGATGGTGAAAGATCACGCTCCTACAATGGCATAGCCCAAAACTCTGAAGTGACAGTCCTCACGGCTATTCCTACAACTCATTCTCATGAGGTATCTCAACTTACTCATGCTCCTTGTCACTGAATGGAATTATTGCAACATGCTTGGATATTCACTTCTTCACAGATCCCTTCAATGTTGACTTTTTTTTTAATTTTGTGCCATGGACCATTGTGCATAACTATCTTGAGAATATACACCTTAATGAACCAATCATATATGTACTGATTGTGACTGTCAGTTACTTCAGTATTAAATAGAAACACATCCTAGACCTTCTTCAAGTAATTCTTATTCTTTTGTTATCCTCTATTGAATGTGTTTGCTACATATAATTTCTAGACTGGTTTGCCTTTCAGTTTCAGATCATAGTTCTGTAAAGTAAATAACTTCCTCTGCAATCTTAGAGAAATAGTATACAATTAGTTTTTAAATATACTTTGCAAAGGTTTATGTCAGAGAAGTTCTTACATCTTTACACTATTAATAGTTTATTTAGTATATGAGTGTGTTAATTTTGCACTGCTATAAACGTTCTTAATTCATAGGCTCCTACATCATTTTGGGTGGCACCTACTTAAACAGACTTGCTTGTTCACATCATACAGTGTTAATGGTGGAAGGATGGCATAATGGTTAAGGTGTTTGCCTTACCAACAGAAAGTGTAGGGTTTGATTCTCACATGGGGTAAGTGGTTAGGCTTAAAATGGCCTGCAAAGGTGGTTAGCCTAGTACCAGCCTATGAACCTATGGTGGACCACTTATAACTAATTTCTTGAGTGTGTTAAAACTATTTTTCTTTATAGCTTCACTCCCAAGCTGCATAACCATCTAACTGCTACCTTGACAGGCATAATTGTCTCAGAGATATTAGGTACAATATTTTACAGGATACTGTATCATTCCTAGAAACCCCTGTAATGCATGTTTGTCTTCCAGATTTGCATTCATACCTACTAATCTGATGTTTTCTGTGTCAAGTTTCACTCTCTCTAACATTACAATATGATGTATTTCCTACTCATCTCTATTAGTTTACATTTGGCATTCTTTTATTTATAATTATGCTGTATCAGTCTCTTATCATGTTTTTTCTTTTGTCTGATCTCACACTAACAGATTGTCAATTATGTTTACAACTACTTGTGCAACAACTCTTTTGGATACCTGCACTACAGATGAGAAAGCAGACAGAAGTCCAAAGGACTTGCACTTTCCAAATTGAAAGTTAAATATGCACAATTAAGTAAGTGCAATGTGAACATTTCCTAATAATTTTCTACCACAAACCACAATTTGTATCTACCATTAAAAAGAACTTAGCATTTGTGTGATGATGTGAGGTATTGCCAGCTATGCCAGGAGAAGTAGGGCAGTGGATGTATAACATATGCCAGCACAGCTAGCTGGAATTTTGTAAAGAATTACAGTATATGTCATTTGTATAGCAAACTGATTTGTACAGATGCATGTGTTCTAAGGCTGCTTGTGTTAAAATGTATTAACAGTGGGTCCTGCTGGAATGTAAAGAAATATACATGCATGTAGTAACTGATTAAATGTATGCACTGTAACTGTTGAAATTACTATATTGTAACAGATTATACTGGAAAATAAGAGGTTAATCACAGTTCAGATGCAGCTAACTTTCATGTTCATTTGTTATTTTTTTATTAAATATATTTAAAACTTTCATTGTGTCTGGTCCTTTGGAGAATATTTTTACCTTTGAGACTATTTATATCAATTTGGTGACTCTACGGCCCTCTTGAAAGCCTTACTGCATTGGCCAACACTATCATTTGTATTAATATTCATTTCAGTCCGTATAATTGGGTACCCTTGCAAGACCCTTAGCGTAGCTGGCTTTGGATTGTCTGGTGGCAGTGTAACTACCTTATATTCTGGGCAGAATGGGGCATAACTAGTAAATATGTGCCAACCTTTCCCAGGTGCGTGTATGGGGGGTGAAAATCATATCTCAATGAGTGTGTGTGTATCAGCTCCTTGCAGCAGGGACACAAAGCACTGGTTTCACAGAGACAGTGGTGGAGGACTTGGGTTGGACACTCACCTGAGGACTTAACTCTATAGCTGTGCCAGTGGAGAGACTTAATGGGGATCTGGAGAGAGAGGGGAAACCAGCCCCTGGACTGAATGCATGCTCTGTGTGTGCTGTTAAGGGAAATTGTGCTTGATGCAGACAGCTGCATCTGTAAATACTGGGTGTATCCATTTTTGTTTCAACTGAACATCCCTCTCTAGTTTCAGTGGTGAGGACTCAGGCTTCTTGATTAATGGCCAAAAGAGGAGATGTCACATATTGGTGAGCAGTGGTGGGATATTAATTGAACGTCTGTAGCCTATAGGTAGTTGTCACTGAAGGTGTGTGTATTTTCAGCAGCCACAAGATAAACATTCAGAGTTTCATTTCTCAACAGTTTTATTTATTTTTTGTTAGTTTAGTTTAGTTTAGTTTTAGTTTAGTTTAGTTTAGTTTAGTTTAGTTTAGTTTAGTTTAGTTTAGTTTAGTCATGGAAAGTAGGCAAAAAAACCAGCGAGCATTATAGCAAGCTGACAAAGAACCAGTTGGTGTGTGAAGTGAAGCCAAAGTACTGGTGCATGCCAAAATGACTAAAAAGGAAATGATTTTAGCCTTAGTCATACTTCAGACCAGCAACCAAGAGGATAACTTTATTCTTAAGAAATATATTACTTTGTGTTTTTTTCTCTAAATATTGTAATACTGCATGTGGAGCTTTTCTCCCCAGGCCTCCGATGAAAATGGACTTTTTCACCCTTTTGGACTATCCCAGTTAACAAATGTTAAGTAAATAAATAAATAAACCAGTCTGGTGATGGGAATTTGCAGCCCTCAGAAACAGGACAGTTCATATTTTCCTCAGAGGACTTAAAAATCCATCTGGAGTTAAAGAGACTTGAACTGGAGGCCAAACATTTGGAATTAGAATTATAGGTTCAAAGGTTCATAGATAGGTACTACGCTATTGGCCCAAGGGCCTAAGTAAGCCTAGTCAACAAGGTTCCCCGGCTTACGCCACACAAGAAAGTTATTTTCCTGTGCCCCTGTCGAGCAGAGCCACAGAAGTGATCCCCGGGGTGAATTTCCTATTTCCCATCCAATCATCAAGATTTTTATTGAAGAGTGCTAATGAGGAGCTCTGTTTGACATAAATAGGTAGTCTGTTCCAGAGTATGGGAAGTCTCTGGGACAGGAATCTGTACTTCCAGCATGTCCTGTTTATTGTGATGACAAGGTTTAGGTCCCTAGAGCATGTAGCTCGGAGGGATTTGAATTTCTTTAGGTGCAGCATGTCCAACAGCTCTGGGTTTGACACAGCTTTATATGTTAGGCAGAGATCACCTCAGGGTAGGTGATATGCTACAGAGCAAAGCTGGAGTTTTTTTGAGACAGTCAGTGTAGGGTATCTGTCTGAGGCCAGTAATCCTCTTTGTGAGGTACTTCTGTGGCATTTCCAGCTGCTGCAGATGTCTTGTGAGGTACATTCCAAAAGGGGTGTTGTACTCTATAATGGGTCTAATGAGTGATGAGTATAGGGGAACAATGACCTCTTTTTTCCTGGATGAGAACCCTTTTGTGATAAGGTGTGCCACATAGAAGGATTTCCTAACTACTGTGGCGACGTGATTATCAAAGGAGAGACTACGGTCCACCTGGGTCCCAAGGTATCTTATCACACTTTTGGTGTTAAGAAGATTGCTGCCTATATGGTGGATACAGAGTTTTTACCAAAGGGGATGACAATGCACTTTTTGGCATTGAGCTTAAGGCCATGGCTCTGATACCAGGCATCTATCTCAGTGATGCTCTTCTGTAGGATGTCCACATCACTTGGGGACTTGACTATGGCTCCTAGTTTGCAGTCATCTGTGAACTTCATTAGTCAAAGACCTTCTATGTTAGCCTGTACTTCAGAGAAGTAGATACCAAACAGGAGAGGTCCCAGGACTGAACCCTGTAGTACTAAACTTGTCACTGGTTTGAAGTTAGATTTGGAGTCTGCAACTTTTACAGTGTGGGTTCTGTCAGTGAGCCAGTTAGCAGAGAGACTGCGGCCTTTGGAGGCTGAAGAAAATAAGAAGCAACGTTATCATGAGCGGGAGATGCTGACCCTTCGCCAGGGTCATGGAGGTAATGGGGAAAGGAATAACTGAACCCCTGAAGCAATAAAAGTCAGAAAATTTATTTCACAATTTACAGAGGGTGATCATTCTTATAGTTTTATTCATATATTTGAAAGAGTATGTAAACAGTATAATGCTGACAAAGGGCTCTGGGTATGGTTCCTAACCCCCTTACTCCATGATAAAGCTGCAACTGTTGTTTCTAAATTGTCGGATATTGATTGTTTAAACTATGATAAAGTAAAGAAATGTTTACTTGAATGTTTTAAGTTAACACCTGAATCTTACAGAAAAAAGTTTTATGAGCATAGACACAAGGCAGATGAAAGTGTGTGTGATTATATTACTGAGTTAAGCACTTATTTTTATAGGTGGGTGAGTGGGTGGCAGGGCACCACTTTTGAAGGGCTGGCAGACCTTTTGGTGAGGGAACAAGCCCTTAGAACTTTGCCTGAGTATGAGAATCTGGTTGGCAGACCGAGAATATAACTCTGCAAATGAGCTGAGAAAAAATGGGAATCTCTTAGCAAGCAGGCATCAATGCACAGGACATGGATACCCAGAGCTGCCCATGGATATAAGGGAATCCATGGTGGACAGCCTATACTTCCACAACAGTGTCCAGCAGTAACAGGGGAAGCCTCTAGTTCAGCTACATGGCCAGGATCAAGGGTTAAATGTTTTAAATATAACCAGTGGGGCCATGTACAATATAGATGTCCATGGAGGCAGGGTGAGCAACCAAAGGTGGGGGAGCCAACAAGTGTGAATAACACATGCCAGTGGTACGTTGTCTGTAGACAACAAGAGTACCAAACTATTACCAAAGTTTATATCCTATCTTAATGGATGGAAAACAGACCACTGCTAAGAGAGACGCAGCCTCTGACATAACCAATGTGAAATCTACAGTGGATAGAGGAAGCCAGGACATGCTTGAGCAGTCCACTCCAGTCAAAGCTTTAGGAGGCTTAAACTGTGAGCTTAGGCCAGCTAAGACCGCATGCAATCAGTTGAACGTATAAGTGAAGTTAAGTAAATCTTTATCTGCACTTTTTTCAAATAATACACAATTTAAATTAATTTGTTTGTGTTGCATTGAGCAATATCTAGCTGGAAGTTGTTACTCTGTTTTTTCAGTTAAGGCTTGTTAAAAAACCTGCATAGCCAGTGATAAGTGGGGGTAGTTCACCTCATTGTTATTTAGTTTTTCTGCTTTATAAAAGTGGTACAGTTTGAAATATTTTCTGCTTAAACTGTGAGCTTTAGCCAGCTAAGACCTGCATGTAATCAGTTGAACGTATAAGTGAAGTTAAGTAAATCTTTATCTGCACTTTCTTCAAATAATACACAATTTAAATTAATTTGTTTGTGTTGCATTGAGCAATATCTAGCTGGAAGTTGTGACTCTGTTTTTTCAGTAGGTCCCCAGCCACCCTGCCTGCTTTTGTTTTGGTGTTAATCTTGGTGGCTTTGAAACTGCCCGCCCCTCTTGTAAATTTGCACTTGGATACTCCTCCTGAGCCAATCTCATTTGCTCACTCAAAAAAAAAAAATTGTTCTTTTTATCTGCTTTTACTGTATTTGTGTTTCTTCCTACTTTATTTTGCTTTTGCATCATCTTAAAAGTACTCAGTTGTATTTATTGCTGCTTGGTGTAACTAATTCTAAGCCTTTTAGTTTAAGCACTTGGGCTTCAGACCAGTTGTTTCACATTAAGAAGGTTTGTGGTCTGCACTGTAGTGGCAGAACAGGTAGCTTACATCCTTCTAAGTTGGGAACTGCTGATTGAGGGCTCAGTGTCTGTTATTCTAAAAGTGTATTAGTTCTGGTTTAAGCACTTGGGCTTCAGGCCAGTTATTTTACATTAAGAAGGTTCGTGGTCTGCACTCTTGTGGGAGGAGAGGCTGGACTCTGCCCTTCTGAGCTGGGAATTTCTGGTTAAAGGCTTATAGTGCCTGCATATTTTAACTGTTTCTTACTGAAATTGATACACTTTGTTTGCTGTAGCATAGACTAGATCCAGGCCTGCTGAATCTAG
The DNA here is from genome assembly GCF_019279795.1 of Protopterus annectens. Lineage (NCBI taxonomy): Eukaryota > Metazoa > Chordata > Ceratodontiformes > Protopteridae > Protopterus > Protopterus annectens. The sequence goes on along the minus strand of NC_056729.1, from coordinate 1,870,744,814 downwards.
CTTTGTTTGTATGCTTGTTGCTTGTTTGCTTATTTCCCTGAAATGCCAATTCCACCTAAAACGTGGCTTTTCAGCGCTTCTGTGGATCCCTAGTGATATCTGCATTGCTTACTGTACTTATTTCCTTGTTTCACTTGAAAAAAAAGTTACTGTTTGTCGTTTTTGCATTTAAGTTACCTGTAACACAGTTGCAGACTACACACTCAAGTGCGCTAGCCTCCTCTGTGTATTTAAAGTAATTTAAGCTCTGCATTTCTGTTGTTTCTGAAAAAAAAAATTCCTTGTTTTCCTGCCTTTCTGAACTAGTCTAGTCCAGTTTTCAGGCTTTGCTGAATCCAGGACTGTGGTAAAGGTTCCTGTATTGCCCATATCATACTTGGATAGTTAGGTGGCCTCCTTGTTCACTGTGAGAGAGGGAACTCTGAGCAGTCTATCTGTCCCTGTTGGAGTGGTCCCAGCCCAGCAACTTGTAGCTCATTGGCCATTTTGGGCTAATTTCTATCCTTTTTGATCTCCCTGGCATAAAAACCGCTTAGCGCAGTTTTGCGCACCATTCAGCGCTGTTTAGCTGTGGTTAAACTATTCCAGGCTCCATGAAGTCTGCACTTCAGTTTTTCCCTTGAAACTTGAAACACTCCAACCCAGCACTAGAAATAAGGCAATTTAAGACTGGCACTTACTAAAACTCACTAAAACTAGCACTAGCTTACAGCTTGCACTTCAGCCCTATACTCAGGAAGTATAAGGCTCTTTACTCATCCAATCAGCAATACAGTCCCAACCATCTATTCAGGCATGTTCAAGGGACAGCTTCAGGTGTGCTCTCTGGTCCAGCTAGTGAAGCTGGACATCCTGAGGCAATGTTACAATTGCGTCATGTACACAGACAACCCCCTCCTCCTCCCAACCAACACAGACATATGTGAGAGATGCAGCTACACAGCCAAACTGGAGGCTAAGCTCTCTCAACCCACAACTGGATCAACCAGTCACAAGGAGAAGGGCAACACTAGCACCACATTACCAGACTCACATAGACCAGCCATAGCTGCACCAGAAAACAACTCTCAGAAACACGCAAAAACATACTCGGAGGCTCTAAATAAGAACCTGCCTAAACAACAGAGACCTCCTAAGCATACACCCAAGCAACCCCCACCCCAAAACAGAAACCAGGTAACACATACGTCACAATGTCGGTGTGCCAAGCAAAAACAGGCCCTAAGGCTAAATAACACACAAGTAATCGGTGACTCTATCATCAGGCTCACAGACGTCCCACTCACTAGACTGAACAAGAAGAAGGTTACCGTAAGCTGCCTGTCGGGTGCCAGAATCCGCCACATAACACATGCACTCAGGTCACTCCAGAACAAGTACAAATATGACTCTGTCATTGTACATGTTGGCGTAAATGACCTGAGATGTACCTCCCTTGACTACATGAAAAGAGACATGGAGGAGCTCTCTGACCATGTAGCCCAGGCTGGTATGACTCTGACTCTGAGTAGCATCCTGCCCTCACCCAATATGATGCCAGCATACGAAGAAAAAATTATCAGTTTCAACAATTGGTTAAACTACTGGTGTCATTCAAAGGGGATCCAGTACTTGTCAGCCTGGGATGACATGCTTGACAAGCCACATTGCTTTGCCAGAGACGGCTTGCACCTGTCACCCCTGGGCTTTCGAATACTGGCCAAGACTCTTGCTGCCCCAATACTGCCTTTTTTAGGCAAGGCTCAAAAGACAAACTCGCCTCCATAAACAACAATAATAAATAAAAACTGAGGGTAATGCTGCTCAATGGCAGAAGTCTAAACCTCAAAATGCACGCACTCAAGGCTCTCCTTAGTATGGAAGAAATTGACGTATGTGCAGTGACAGAAACCTGGTTCAAGGCTCCAGAGAGCACCCCAGCACTACCAGGCTATAACTCCTACCATACCTTTAGGTCCCAAAACCAAGACCGAAACACAAAAGGAGGCGGTGTGTCCATATTCATCAAGAACACCCACACCTCCAGGTTAGTAGCACAGCACGCGGAATCTGAGACCATCCAAGTGCAATTGACAGCAGGTAAATTGACTGTTCAATTTATAGCTTGCTACAGATCTCCCACCTTGTCTCAGGACCCTCACGCAGCATTCCTGAGAACATTAGAAAGTATGAAGATTCTACCCAACACCATGCTACTGGGTGAATTCAACTATCCAAACATTGACTGGGAAAACTACTCAAGCTCAAACGCCCTAGCCCAGTGCTTCCTTGAGTTTATAAACTCAAACGCCCTTGAACAGCTGGTCACCACTCCCATAAGAGGTGACAACATACTGGACCTGGTCATCACCAACATGGGGAACCTATGTTCCACACCTGAGGTAAACTTGTCATTGGTAAGATCAGATCACACAATAATCACACTGGACATCCAAATCCCGACCCCCCCCTTCCCCCAGTCAAGGAAATCAAGGTAAAAATCTTCTCTAAAGCCAACTTCACACTCCTCAAGACCGAGGTGGGAAGTTTCAAAGCTCCCAATCAAATGGAAAATGATGACCCATCGGCAGAATCCTTTACAAGTGCATTCTATGAACACCTTCAAGAATGCATGGACCGAGCCATCCCAAGTAAAACCAAGACCAACTCCTCAAAAAAGAGGAAGCCAGTCTAGTGGACCCTGGCCATAAATACACTTTACAACAGAAGGAGGAAACTCCTGCATGATAGAACAAAATCCCAAAATAAGAAGGTATCTTTGATTAACATCAGTAAAAAACTGCGCTCCCTCATTAAATCATCCAAGGCCCACTTCGAAAGAAAAATAGCCAATGACTCTAAGGATAACCACAAGGCCTTCTTTAACTATGTCAAGGGTCTAGGGGAAAACTCTCATATATGCTCCGAGCTAGTGCATAATGACCATAAATACACTGAACCAAATGACATTGCCAACATCCTGGCTGACAAGTTCAGTGCAAACGTCACCCCCCCACCTCTCCACCAAAGGGGCTAGCACCCATCCCAGAAGAATGTGGCACTCCAAATATCTCAGACACACAAGTAAAGACAGCTCTTGCAAAGGCCAAAAACACAGCATCAATGGGACCAGATGCTATCCCAGGTTGTGTCTTACACGAGCTTCAAAATGAACTAACCCCCCATCTCAAATCACTATTCAAACTCAGCCTCTCTACAGGCTATGTACCCAAAGAATGGCATACAGCAACAGTCGTACCACTCCACAAAGGTGGTGCCACAACTGACCCTGGGAACTTTCGCCCTATAAGCTTGACTAGCTTGGTCTGTAAAGCCATGGAACGCATTACATGGAGCTCATTAACAGGGACATCGGGAACCTCCAGACACTGGACCCCACCCAGTTCGGCTTTGTTAAAGGCAGATCTTGCCTCCTGAACTTGGTCAACTTCTTCGAAACAGTCACCAAGGCCATAGATGAAGGGAAGGTGGTCCACACAGCATATCTGGACCTTGCTAAGGCGTTCAACACCATCCCACACTCAGGAATCATAGACAAACTCACCAGCTTAAATATTAACCCCTATGTCATGAGATGGGTTGCCAATTGGCTCTCAGACAGAACCCACACGGTAAGAGTGGCAGGCACCATATCTGACTCTAAACCAGTCACAAGCGGAGTCCCACAGGGCTCAGTCCTGGGTCCCCTCCTGTTCGTTATATATATTTTTACGAAGTACAGGCAAAGGTGGAGGGATTGTGGCTAACCAAGTTTACAGATGACTGTAAATTGGGTGCAATAATTGACTCTCCAGCTGACACAGACATCCTGCAAAAGGGTCTCACAGAGGCAAACACCTGGTGTCAAAGTCACGGCCTCAAGCTAAATGCCAAAAAATGCATAGTAATCCCATTTGGGAAAAACAAAGTACCTACAAACTACCACATAGATGGGAATCCACTAAGTACAGAAGAAGTAATTAGGGACCTGGGTACCCAAGTAGATAGCATGCTCTCCTTTGATAACCACATAGCCAAAACTGCCAGGAAATCCTTCAATGTGGCACACCTGATCACAAAGGGTTTCTCATCTAGATCCAAGGATGTGATTGTTCCCCTTTACTTCTCACTCATTAGGCCCATAATAGAGTACAATGCCCCATTTGAGATGTACCTCACTAGACACCTGCAACAACTAGAAAGACCACAGAAGTACCTCACTAAGAGGATTAAGGGCCTTAAACAATTACCCTATGAAACATGACTAAAAAAGCTCCAGCTCTTCTCAGTCGCTTACCGTCTGCTCAGAGGTGTCCTATGCCTGACCTATAGGGCCATGTCAAACCCTGAACTAATGGACATGCTTCACTTCAAAAAAACTAGATCCCTCAGAATCATTCGTTCTAGCAACTTGAACCTATGTACAACAATAAACAGGACATGCTGGAGGGATAGATTCCTGTCCCAGCGACTCCCCTCACTCTGGAATAGAATCCCAATCCATATTCGACAGAGTTCCTCTCTGACCCTTTTCAAGAGAAATCTTGATGAGTGGATGGGTAATCATAAGTTCTACCCTGGGATCACTTCAGGAGCTGTATTGACAGAGGCCCAGGTTACTAATCTAATGGGGAGGCGAAAGCCATCACTCTGTGGCTAGGCTTATAAATGCCCATGGGCAGATAGCCTAGTACTTACCTATGAACTTATGAACCTATTTCAAATGCCTTTGGTCAGGGTTCACCTTGACTGGGAGGGTGACAAAGGAAGCAAGCAAGTAGGTGTGTTTGAGGATATCCCTGCACATGTCTTGATAGGGAATTATTTTGATAATGCAGTACCTTGTGTGTATGCAGTTACATGCAGTCAGGCTTGGAGACAGGCATGTGGGTCTGGTATCCTGGCGGACTGAGACAGACCCCACACCTGAAGCCAGGGCTGGTGAGGTGGCTATTTCAGGGATGGAGCTACCCTGTAGTGATAAGCCTGAAGGTGAGCCACAACTGCTGGTAGGTACTGATGTGCCCTTGGACAGATTGATTGCAAGGACAGAGGCACTGTATGTGGTAGTACCCAGGCTGACACAGTGAGGTACCACTGATAGTGGATACCAGGCTTCCTATGGAAAGGGAGCTGGGTAGGAAGGGTCACAAAGACAAAGTTGAGACAGGTTCAGCTCTCAGATCCTACCCTAAGAGGCTTGAGAGAGGTAGCTAGGGAGGCACTTGAACCTCAAGGAAAAGAGGAGTCTGTATACGGGAACAAAGGGTTACTGTGTAGTGTGTGGTCCCCTAAGGGAGGGCTAGAGGGTGAGTTAATACAGCAGTTGATAGTGCCTAGACTCTACCATCTGGCAATTCTAGCCATAGCCATTGACATTCCTTTGAAGGTCACATAGGAATAAAGCATTCCAACAGATGTATTATGCAGAACTTTTATTGGCCTGGGATGGCAAGGGATGTAGCAGGGTACTGCAGGACCTGTGAGCATTGCCCAAAAGTAGGCAAGTCAGGAGGCAAAGTCAAAGCTCTTTTGATGCCTTTGCCTGTGATTGAGGAGCCATTTCAGAGTGTAGCTCTGGATATTGTGGGGCCTCTGTGTACCTCAAGTTTCACAGGGAAGAAGTATATCCTGGTGGTAGTAGATTATGCTACTAGATACCCTGAGGCAGTGGCTCTGTTCTCAATCGAGGCAGAGAAGGTAGCAAATGCTTTGTTAGAGATTTTCAGCAGGGAAGGTTTCCCCGAGAGAAATACTGACTGACAGAGATGACAGTTTCATGTCAGACCTGATGGCTTGTCTGTGGAAGAACTGTGCAGTGAAGCATCTAAAGACCACCCAGACTAAATGGTCTTGTGGACAGGTTAAACTCTACACTAAAGACCATGCTATGGGCATTTGTAAACCAGTTTAAAAGGCAGTGGGACAAATACTTTCCCCATCTGCTCTTTGCTTACAGAGAGTTATCCCAGGAATCCGCAGGTTTTTCACCATTTGAGTTACTGTATGGGCATAGGGTGAGGGGGCCTTTTGATTTGATTCATGATGAGTGGGAAGGTGAGTGTGAATCCCACAAGGAGTCTGTTGTGGCATATGCCCTAAACCTCAGGACAAGGCTTAGGAAGTTCATGGGCTTTGCCCACGAGAACCTGGCAGGAGCCCAACAGCAGAAAAAGGTCTGGTATGACAGGAATGCTTGAGCTTGAGAGTATGCTGTGGGACTGCAGGTTATGGTTCTAATTCCTGTCAGACACAATAAGGTGCAGGCAGTTTGGAGGGACCCATCACAGTGGTAAGGAAGGACAATGATGTTAATAACATGGTAGAACTTCCAGGCAGGAAGCAGGTGCATTAACTGTAGCGTGTTAACATGATGAAATCTTACCAAGATAGGAAGGCCCTTGTGCTAAGTATTTGCAATAGGAGTCAGGAGGAGTCTGAGGGTGGATCTGTGGCTACATCCAGCCAGCCAGCAAAATGCCAAGTTAATAAGATGGACTCTAGGTTTGCAGGCATATGGCATAACAATCCAGCACAGTAGTGGGGTCAGCAATACCAATGGAGATGGGTTCTCAAGACAGGGTATGGGATAATGTATTCTCAGACAGGCTCATTCCTCTCAAGCAATGTTTCTCAAGAATCACTTGAGTCTTCAGAGTGGTGAGAGATGTGATGATGTGAGGTATTGCCAGCTATGCCAGGAGAAGTAGGGCAGTGGATGTGTAACATATGCCAGCACAGCTAGTTGAAATTTTGTATAGAATTATAAGTATATCAAACTGATTTGTACAGATGCTTGTGTTGAAAAGTGTATTTGTACAGCTGCTTGTGTTAAAAGTAGGTTCATAGGTTCATAGGTAGGTGCTAGGATATCTGCACGAAGGCATTTATAAGCCTATTCATCATGTGCTGGCTTTCGCCTCCCCCTTAGATTAGTTCCCTGTGCCTGTGTCCACCAGAACCACTGAAGTGATCCCTGGGGTAAACTTTCTGTTTCCCATCCACTCATCAAGGTTTCTCTTGAAGAGTGTTAGTGAGGAGCTCTGCCTAATGTAGATTGGAATATTGTTCCAAAGCATGGGAAGTCTCTGGGACAGGAATTTATCCCTACAGCACGTCCTATTTATTGTTGTGGAGAGGTTTAGATCCCTAGAGCATGTGGCTCGAGGAGATAAACTTCTCCTTAGGTGGAGCATGTCCATCAGTCCTGGGTTGGACATGGCCTTGTATGTCAGGCAGAAATCACCTCTGAGTAGGCAGTATGCAACCGAGTACAGCTGGAGTTTCTTCAGTTGAGCTGCATAGAGCATCTGTTTGAGGCCAGTGATCCTCTTGGTGAGGTACTTCTGTGGTCTTTCCAGCTGTTGCAGGTGTCTTGTAAGATACATCCCAAATGGGGCATTGTACTCTATGATGGGTCTGATGAGCAGTGAGTAAAGGGGCACAATGACCTCTTTTGATCTGGATGCGAACCCTTTTGTGATAAGGTGGGCCACGTAGAAGGATTTTCTAACCACTTTGGCAATGTGATTATCAAAGGAGAGATTACTATCTACTAGGGTCCCCAGATCGCTTATTACGTCTTCTGTATTTAGGGGACTATCACCTATGTGGTAGTTTTTGGGTACTTTGTTTTTTTCCAAAGGGGATGACTATGCACTTTTTGGCATTTAGCTTGAGGCCATGATTTTGACACCAGGTATCCGTCTCAGTGAGACCCTTTTGGAAGATGTCTGTGTCAGCTGGAGAGTCAATTATAGCCCCTAGTTTGCAGTTGTCTGTGAATATGGTCAGCCATAGTACTCCTGTGCTTGCCTGCACCTCAGAGAAGTATATGCCGAACAGGAGGGGTCCTAGGACTGAGCCCTGGGGAAAGCCACTTGTAACCGGTTTAGAGACAGACCTAGCTCCTGCAACTCTTACCATGTGGGTTCTGTCCATGAGCCAGTTGGCAACCCATCTTGTGATGTAGGGGTTTATGTTCAGGCTGGTGAGCTTGTCTATAATACCAGAATGGGGTATGGTGTCAAAGGCTTTTGCGAGGTCTAGGTAGGCTGTGTGTACCACCGTTTCCTCATCTATAGCCTTGGTAACTGTCTCAAATAACTCCACTAGGTTTAGGAGGCAAGATCTGCCCTTAACAAAGCCAAACTGGGTAGGGTCCAGTGTTTGAAGGTTCCCAATGTCTCTGTTAATGAGTTCCATGATGATGCACTCCATAGCCTTGCAGACCAAGCTAGTCAGGCTTATAGGGGGATAGTTCCCAGGGTCTGTTGTTGCTCCACCTTTGAGGAGCGGAATAACCATTGCTGTGTGCCACTCTATGGGTATGTAACCTGTGGAGAGGCTGAGTTTGAACAGTGTGTTTAGGTGAGGGGTTAGTTCATCTTTGAGCTCATGTAGGATGCAGCCTGGGACACCATCCAGTCCCATTGATGCTGTGTTTTTGGCTTTGAATAGAGCTGTTTTAACCTGAGTGTCTTTGATTTCAGGGGCTCTACTTTCTTCTGGTATGGTTATGGGCCCTTTTGGGGGTGAGAGGGGGGTGAAGTTTGCGCTGACCCTGTCTTCCAGGATGTTGGCAATATCGGTCAGTTCAGTGTATTTTTTACATTTCTGCACTAATTCTGAGCAGATCTGTGCATTGTCACTTAGATTATTGACATAGCTAAAGAACGCCTTATTGTTATCTTTGGAGTCCTTGGCAATTTTTCTTTCGAAACTTGCCTTGGATGATTTTATGAGGGATCGCAGTTTCTTGCTGATACTGATAAGGGATGTCTTCCCCTCTTGGGATTTTACTCTTTTCTGTACTAGTTTCCTCCTTCTATTGTATAGCTTGTTTATGGCAGGAGTCCACTAGACTGGTTTCCTTTTCCTGGAGGAGTGAGTCTTGGTTTTGTTGGGATAGCACGATCCATGCATTTTTGTAGGTGCCCGTAGAATGCATTAGTTAAGGATTTTGCAGCTTGGATAACATTATCCTTTAGCATGGGGGCTTTGAAACTTTCCACCTCAGTCTTAAGTAACGTGAAGTTTGCTTTTGAAAATTTTTTCACAGTGGTTTTTATATCTAGGGGTGGGATATGGAATGTGGATATCCAAAGTGATTTGTTTATGGTCAGATCTAACCAGCAAGGGGTTGACCTCTGGTGTGGAGCATCGGTCACCCATGTTGGTGATGACCAGCTCCAATATGTTGTCACCTCTGGTGGGAGTGTTGACCAGTTGATACAGGGCGTTTGAGTTTATAAATTCTAGGAAATGTTAGGCAAAGGAGTTAGTACTTGAGCAGTTCTCCCAGTTAATGTTTGGGTAATTGAAATCACCTAATATTAGGGTGTTTGGTAGGACCTTTATATTTCCCAGTGTTTCCAGAAATGCAAAATGGAGGTCCTGGGACATGGTGGGTGATCTGTAGCAAGCTACAATTTGAATTGCAGTTTTGCCCATTGTTAGTTGCACATGGATGATCTCTGAAGCATCGTGCTGTGCCACTAACCTGGAGGTGTGGGTATCCTTGATGAATTTGGATACGCCCCTGCCTTTTGTATTTCAGTCCGGGTTCTGTGGCGAAATGTCTGGTATGAGTTGTAGCCTGGTAGTGCTGGGGTGCTCTCTGGAGCCTAAAACCAGGTTTCTGTTACTGCACATATATCGATTTTCTCCATACTGAGGAGTGCCTCAAGTGCGTGCATTTTAAGGTTTAGACTTCTGGCACTGAATAGCATTACCCTCAGTTTTTTGTTACTTCTGCTATTTATGGTGGTGTGTTTGTCTTTTAAGCCTTGCCTAAAAAAAAGGCACTATGGGGGTGGCAAGAGCCTTCGCCAGTATTTGAAAGCCTAAGGGAGACAGGTGCAAGCCGTCTCTAGCAAAGCAGCGTGGCTTGTCAAGCATGTCATCCCAGGTGGACAGACACTGGATCCCTTTTGAATGACACCAGAAACTTAGCCAATTGTTGAAATTGATAATGTTTTCTTTACACCATGGTATCATTCTTGGTGAGGGCAGGATGCTACTCAGGGTCAAGGTCATACCAGCCTAGGCTATAAGATCAGAGAGCTCTTCCATGTCTCTTTTCATGTAGTCCAGGGAGGTGCAGCTCAGGTCATTCATACCAACATGGACAATGACAGTGTCATATCTGTACTTGTTCTGGAGTGACCCGAGTGCTTGTGTTATGTGGCGCATCCTGGCACCCAACAGGCAGTTAACAGTAACCTTCTCCTTATTCAGCCTAGTGAGTAAAACATCAGTGTGCCTGACTATAGAGTCACCTATTACTAGTATATTGGGTATGTTATTTTGCCTTAAGGGCTGTGATTGCATGGCACACTGGTTTTGTAAAGTATGTGTTTCATGATTTGTGTTGGGAGGTGGAGGTTGCTTGGATGTCTGCTTTGGAGGTCTCTGTTGCTTCTGCAGATTTTTATTTAGAGCCTCCGAGTATGTTTTCGTGTATTTATGTATGTTTTTTGCCGGTGCTAGTTTAATGGGTCTATGTGAGACTGGTGGTGTGATGCAAGTATTTCCCTTCTCCTCTTGACTGTCTGATCCAGCCTTGGGTTGAGAGAGCTTAGCCTCCAGTTTGACTGTATAATTGCATATCTCACATGTATTAGTGATTGGTGGTAGGAGGAGAGGGTTGTCTGTGTACATGAGGCAGTTGTAACATTCCCTCAAAATGCCCAGATTCATCAGTTGGACTGGAGAGTACACCTGAAACTGCCCTTTGGATATGCCTGGATAGGTACAGTGAACTGTTTTACTGAATGGCTGGTAAGGTTGAATAGAGAGCCTTGTCCTTCTGTACAGTATAGGAGGGTCTAGTGCTAGGGTTTATAAGTGCTTGCTATGAGTTTTGAGCAAGTGCCAGGCTGAGAAATGAACGGCTTGAGTGCTTAAGTTGAAAGTTTGTCTAGTCCCAAGGGAAAAATTGAAGAGGAGACATTGTGGAGCTGGGAATAGTTACACTCTAGCTAACTGGTGCTGCCTGGCGTGCAAAACCGGGCAAATGCACTATTTATAGCAGGGAAATAAAAGAGATAGAAATTAGCCCAAAATGGCCAATAAACTACTAATTTTTTAGCTGAAACCACTCCTCCAGGGACAGATAGGCTGCTCAAAGCTCCCCTCTCTGACAGGTGAACAGAGAAGCTTCCTTCTATCCAAGTAAGGTATGGGCAAACACAGAGATTTGTAACACAGCCCTGAATTCAGCACTTAACCTGAAAACTGGACTATACTAGCTTAGAAAGACGGGAAAGTATATTGTTTTGTTTTTTTCAGAAAATAAAGCAGATGCAATAAAAAAACTTTTTAAATGCACAGAAAAGGATACTTATTGTTATGTATCTCAGATCAAAGTTGTAGTCAATGCCCCTAGTAATAAAATAAGAAGAAACACAAATAAAGTAAAAGCAGATGAATAAAATGCATTTTTTTATATATAAAATAATAGAAATGAACAAACTGATTTAAACAAGTTAACCAATTAACCAGGAAAAAAACTCAAAACTGAGCCCTGCTACAGCAGTCTTCAATCAGACAAGTTCTAACTGCACACTCCTGCTGCTAGGGTGCAGGGGAACCTTCTCCAAAAAAAAAAGATGGCCTGGATCAGTGCTCAAGTTATACAAACAAAGCAGGCATGAATCTGATTTATGCTACAGCAACAAGGCACACCAATTTCAGAAAGAAACAGTTCAAATAAGCAGGCACAATAAGCCTGTGACTAGAAATTTCCAGCTCAGAAGGGCAGAATCCAGCCTCCCACAAGAGTGCAGACCACACCTTCTTAATGTAAAAAAAACTGGCCCAAAGCCCAAGTGCTTAAACCAGAACTAATATACTTTAGAACAGACACTAAGCCTTCAATCAACAACTCCCAACTCAGAAGGATGTAAGCTACCTGTCCTGCCACAACAGTGCAGACTATAAACCTTCCTAATGTGAAACAACTGGTCTGAAGCCTAAGTGCGTAATCCAAAGGCTTAGAATAACAGTTACACTTTAATCGGCAACTAACAAGCAGTAATAAATGCAGCAGAATAAATGCTATTAAGTACTTTTAAGAACAGGCAGCAAAAGCAAAATAAGTAATAAAGTAGGAAGAAACACAAACACACTAAGCAGATGAAAAAAGTGCAAACGCTTTTGTTCTCTCTGTATTAGGTAGAATGAGCAAAAGACAAGAGACAGGGAGGAGTGTCACAGATCAAATATACAATAGGGGCGGGCAATTGCAAAGCCACCAAGTATAAAAAGAAAATACCAATAGGGAGGGCAGGGTGGGGGAAAATAGCACTTTCAACACAGATCAGAACCAACAAATATTATAGAAATATTAAATCAATCAAGCAAAAGCAATTAGGATACTGTAGAACCAGGGCCGGACTTAGCTGAAATGGCACCCTAGGCGAAGTAGTGCTGTGGCGCCCCTTAAGCCCCACCCACACCATTCTCAAGTAACGCCCCTACGTGAGCCACGCCCATATGTAGGTCACTCCCACAAAAGCCACTCCAGTCATTTCTTTCAATTTTTTAAATGCATGAAAATCAGTGAATGCTTTGTCATAGTGTAACAAAGGGGGCATGCTTTACATACCAGCACATCACTGACCAACATGTACAACAGACACTGGGCACTTACTGACCTTAATCAAATGTATAGCATAAATGTAGTTTACAATACATGAGTTTGACAGCAATCTATTCTGTCAGGCAGAATAAGGGACAGCAAAGAGGTTTACTAATGGTTGAGCACAACAGTTATAGAGTTTAGACATGTATGTTCACCTTTTACATATGCCAATAGCTGTCCATCACCTCTACCAAACTTATCAGCATATCTGGTTAAGTTGGAACACAACTTCATTAAACAATACAGTGGTATGTCAGCAGAAAGGCAGTCCATGGAAATTGCTTTCCTAAGAATAAGAGACAAAAACCCTCCATAGTTGTCAACCATACCTGCCAATGTGGAACAAAGTGGCAAAGGTAGAACACTTCCTTGCAGCATACTAAAGTCCATCTAAGCTGATCAGTGTGATGAAAATATATTTCTTTATACTTAGGATTCAGTTCTATTTATCATGCATCTCAGTTACAATTTGACATAAGATTACCTTTCAACTTGTGCCACTGGAAGGGCAGTTCTTAACTACCACATTGACTCAAGTACTGTATCATGCAACACAATGAAATGTAATAGCTATAGAGGTTTAAGCCATGCAATCAGATTTACAACATTTAAAAACTGACTTAGTTCCTCCCGTGCTTGTTAAGTATACATAATGTTAATACATAATTAAATTTCATTTCCTTTGCCCCCCAAAAGTATATGTGGACTCGAGCGCTGTATTCAACTACAATCTAAAAACCAGGGAGCCAGCCTCCCTATTCTTAAAATAGAACTGCTGGTTGTAAAACCCTTTGGTGGAGTCCATAATTGTCTCGGCTGCAAGAAGGCTTCTGAGCTTTAGACTAAGACTATCCTTCCACTTAAAAAGGACATACTGTTTCTCCATCGCATGAAAATATCAGGCCATCAAAAGGCATCAGGAAGACTCTGCACATCCTGCTGCATAAGGGGGAGGGGGGCATCCATGAGGACTTGTCAGATCAGAAGTGGCTAGGCTTTTCTCAAGGTTCTTTTTTTTTCTAAAAAGACAGGATCTCAGGCCAATTCTTGATTTGAGTGGCCTAAGTCAGCACATTCTGAAAGAGCCTGTTTGTGTGGTTACAGTGCAGTCCATTCTTTCATGTCTGTCTGCAGGAGACCCAATATGCTCTTGCTTACCTGCATATCAAGATCATTAAGGAGTCCAGGAGGTTCCTTCACTTCTAGGAGATGCTCATTTCCAGTTTTGCACTTTGCCTTTTGGTCTCGCCACAGTCTCCATGGTGTTCGGGACTCTGAGTTGTTTCCTTATTGGGATGATTGGTTCTTGGCAGCTCCAGTTATGGCCAGTGTGATTGCCTCCAGGGATTTGCATCTCAATCTGTTCAGTCTTTGTGAGTAATTGTCAACTTTGTGTAATCCCAGCTGATGACCACACAGTCTGTCACCTTCAACGGATGTAGTGTGGACACTATGACTTGCCAGACCTTTTTTCAGATGGACAAGATTCTTTCTTATCTGATCTGTAGTTCTTTAACTGATTCAGTGTGATTTTTTTTTTGCTGTGCTGTGTCTTCAGGCAGTCAGTCTCATGGCTTCCACCCTATTCACAGTGATTCATGCCAGGTATCACATGGAGGTTCTTCAGTGGACCCTCAAAGTTCAATATGACCAGCTCTTCAATCCACTTGATGCTGTGATCAGGAAGTCTTGGAAATGCAAAGAACATCTTGCATGGTGGGCTGTCAAATCCTTGCTAGACAGGGGTCCAGGGAAGTAAATATTGTGGGAAGAAATAGCCAGGGAATTGTTATGGCTAGGCTTGTATAGCCCCTAGGGCTGATTACCAGCCTATGAACCATTATCTTCCAGTCTTGCTGCTTTGGGACTGTGGCCACATATGCCTGTACTAGTTTAGAGTGGGGTGAGGGGTATTATTTAAAGCAGATTACTTATGGCACATAGTCAGCTGATGAGACTAAATTGTACATGAGTTTATTTTTCTCACTACAAGATATAGTTCAGTGATTGAGTAAATTGCAAGAGTACTTACTGGTATATTTTCTGACAAACCTGAAATGGTTTTTTGGTCCAATATTGGTTGAAAGTATATCACAGTTTCAGTAGCTCAACAGGTAGCCCACTTGCCTTTGGTGATGGAAGATCAGAAGGCAGTAGGTTTATTCCTACAACAGGTAGTTGAATTAATGTTCCATTACTGACACTACAGTGCTGCGTAAGGGGGTGATTCACTTCACTTCACTCTTGAGTTTGCTGTCCTTTGGTTGAGGTATTGTAGGCCACATCTGCCTGAGTTTGGTGGTAGCTCAGGTGTGTGTTGAAGTTGCCCAGTGTCCTGGCTAATTTTCCCCTAGTCAGTATGAATACCACCTTTAGTCTCCCCTGAAAAAAGGCCATTGACCTAGTGGGACTAACCTGGCAAACAAAGTGTAAAATAAACAATTAAAAGAAAGACCACTTGCATAGCTGTTTAATACTGTATTGGCTTTCTAGTCAAAGTGCTCACCACCAGAATAATCAACTTTTATAGAAATCATCCTCTCTTGATATGTTTGCAGTTCCGTCTCTATACTGCAGTTGTCAAATGTTTTGTTATGGTTGCTAGATCTTTTTATTACAAGTCCTTGAGTAGTAGTTGAAGTCTACCAGGAAGAAATTTTATCTCGACATTCTATAGCAAAAGTAAAGCTTTGCTTAATTTTGAAAGAGTTTTTCCTCTCTAGCATAGTTGATATCGCAACCCAAGGATTAGATTTCAACACACCAGTTAGGCTGATTAGTAACTTGAGCTTTTGCAGTTAAGTTGCACAAACCCATCAGTTACAGTAGCTAAGTAATTGCCAGATGGCATTGGTTTCATCTGTTTGTTTGAGATATAGGCTTATAAGATGATAGCAAAGCCCTTTTGAAAGATCCTTTCAAAGACCAGCCTTTGCACGACCATGTCCTTGAAAGTCTTTATCTCCAAATAGCTAGTGTTAGATAAGTTTCCTGCATTTTCTCAGAAAACAGTATAGGGTTATTATCCTTCACTCTTACCCACAATCACCTTGTCCTGTGTGCAAACATATGTTACCACATGGAGGTGGAATTTGGCCTATAACTGAAGAAGTCCTTAAAAGATTCCTTACCAGGCTTATCTTTTGCACTTGCTCACAGTTTCCCTGTCATCTCTTTATGCAAACATTTGGTTCCAAGGCTGGCCATTGAATGGTGAGGCTGTAAGGGATGTATCACACACCTTACCAAGACTAAACAGAGAGCAGAGAAGAGTGATAGTCTGTCCCAAGCTGGTGTCAGAAATGGGTGTGGGGATGCATAGATAACTTGTAGGTTTTAAGGCATTTGGTAGGAAAAAGACTGAATAGAAATCGAGCCACAGTCATTTTTGTTTATATCTCAACTATTTTTGATGGTGTATATAGAAAAGTAATACGGATTGCACTTCACATTGAAGTCTATAATATAAGTTGTTAAGTGTCATACGCAACATTTATTGTTCTGCTCAGAGCAGAACTGAAATGTATTCACAGCTGTCAGAGCCACTGATATTCAAGTCTGGGTGTACGTCAAGTATTTGTACTGTTACCAGTGCTTTTCACTATAGCAGTGGAATGGATTCAGTGGGGGAGGGCGCAACTGTTGCTAGGCTAGCTAGCCTCTCAGTGGTGAAATAAAAAAAAAAATGTTGTTGTTGTTGTTGTTCGGCTTTTTCTGGTTAGGAATCGTCACAGCAGAACTCCGCTCTGTAAATTGCACCCTTTTGAGGCCTGGGAGGGCACAACTGTAGTCTGTAGGGCGGCGGTGAAATTAAAAAAAAAAAAAAGATATGTTGTTGTCTGTTCAGCTTTTCCCGGTTAGGGGTCATCACAACAGAACTCTGGTCTGTGAATTGCGCCCTTTTGAGGCTGGCCTGTACGGCACCCTAGGCAGTCACCTAGTTCGCCTATGCCTAAGGCCGGCCGTGTGTAGAACTTTGGAAAGAAGTGCCAGAAAATATACTTATCAATTTATATTTTGAGTTGTGTCAGTAGCACTCTCAGTCATAACTCAATTAGATTCAAGCAATGAATGTAGAGGTAACAAACAGGGACTGTTGATTATACTAGCAAGCCTTGAAACAATCAGATAAAACACACAAGTTGCTTGGCCAGTATTTAACAGAGCAGGATTAAGGTTGGGGGAAAAATAGCACTTTCAACTCAGAAAAATAGCACTTTCAACACAGATCAGAACCAACAAATATTTTAGATCTAAATCAATCAAACAAAAGCAATTGGGATAATGTAGAACTTTGGAAAGAAGTGCCAAAAATATACTTATCAATTTATATTTTGAGTTGTTTCAATAGCACTCTCAGTCAGAACTCAATTAGATTCAAGCAATGAATGCAGAGGTAACAAACAGGGAATCTTAATTTTACTAACAAGCCTTGAGACAATCAGATAAAACATACAATTTGTTTGGCCAGTATTTAACAGAGCAGGATTAAGTGGTGGGGATAGCACTTTCAACTCAGAAAAATAGCACTTTCAACACAAATCAGAAGCCAGCAAATATTATAGATCTAAATCAATCAAGCAAAAGCAATTTGGATACTGTAGAACTTTGGAAAGAAGTGCCAAAAAATATACTTATCAATTTATATTTTGAGTTGTTTCAGTAACACTCTCAGTCATAACTCAATTAGATTCAAACAATGAATGCAGAGGTAACAAACAGGGAATCTTAATTATACTAGCAAGCCTTGAGACAATCAAATAAAACAACACAAGTTGTTTGGCCGGTATTTAACAGAGCAGGATTAAGGGTGGGGGAGAAATAGCAATTTCAACTCAGAAAAATAGCACTTTCAGCACAGATCAGAAGCCAGCAAATATTATAGATCTAAATCAATCAAGCAAAAGCAATTAGGATACTGTAGAACTTTGGAAAGAAGTGCCAAAAAATATACTTATCAATTTATATTTTGAGTTGTTTCAGTAGCACTCTCAGTCAGAACTCAATTAGATTCAAGCAATGAATGCAGATGTAACATACAGGGAATCTTAATTATACTAGCAAGCCTTGAGACAGTCAGATAAAACACACAAGTCGTTTCGCCAGTATTTAATAGAGCAGGATTAAGGGTGAGGGAAAATAGCACTTTCAACTCAGAAAAATAGCACTTTCAACACAGATCAGAAGCCAGTAAATATTATAGATCTAAATCAATCAAACAAAATCAATTAGGATACTGTAGAACTTTGGAAAGAAGTGCTAAAAAATATACTTATCAATTTATATTTTGAGTTGTTTCAGTAGCACTCTCAGTCAGAACTCAGATTCAAGCAATGAATGCAGAGCTAACAAACAGGGCATTTTAATTATACTAGCAAGCCTTGAGACAATCAGATAAAACACACAAGTTGGACAGTATTTAACAGAGCAGGATTTAGGGTGGGGGAAAAATATCACTTTCAACTCAGAAAAATAGCACTTTCAACACAGAGCAGAAGCCATCAAATATTATAGATCTAAATCAATCAAGCAAAAGCAATTATTAATAGTGGGTAATGTATTAACAGTGGGTTATACTGGACAGAAAAGAAATATACATGCATGCAGTTACTGATTAAATGTATACATTGTAACTGTTGAAATTAATATATTTAAAAAAAGAATACTGGAAGAGAAGAGGTTAATCACAGTCCAGCTGCAGCTAACTTTGAAAAATGCTCTGAAATTAAATTACTGACCTAGGCCATAAAGATGTTATCTCACAATTTTGAATGAAGCCAGCGATGCAATGTCTGTAAGAAGCATGGCTTGTTAGTCTCTGTAGGAAGAGCAGAAGTGTTAACATTGTTTTACAGCTTCCAGATGCTAGAATAAAGTTTAACAAAGATCAAGACATGTATTGTACCAGATTTGTGCTAAATCCTGGCAGGTTCTACTGATGCTGGTAGTGTGGGAAACAGAGTCAGATGACCAAACTTGATGTAATTTTGTAACCAACTCTGAAATAATATTTAAATACTACAGAGAGAAGTTTACTACAAAGAGAAGTCTCAAAGCAGTCTGGTTTTGGAACCTGACAAAGAAGGAAGACCACTCACCTACTTCATCTTGCCTTGCTCTAGTAAGTGAACCAGGGAATAGTAATTCTTTGATCAGTCAGGAAAATATAGTGAGATTAGTAAAGTACTATTTTTCTGTACCTGTGTGAATTTGTTTGCCTGTGTTATTTTAATATTTCCTGTGCTGAAACTCTGATGTTTATTATAAATGGATATTTCGTATTTTTATGTTCTTTTATTATTATTATTAAATATATTTACATTTTTCATTGTGTCTAGTCCTTTAGAGAATATTTTAACATTTGAGAGTACTTATATCTATTTAGTGACTCTTTGGTCACTCCTGATAGCCTTTCTGCAGTGGCCAAACACTATAATTTGTATTAATATTAATTTCACTCAGTGTAATTGGGTACCCTTGCAAGAACCTTAGAATAGCTGGCTTTGGCATGTCTGGTGGCAGTATAACTACCTGATAGTCAGGGCAGAAGGGGGCTTAGCTAGTAAATCTGTACCAGTCTTTCCCAGGAGTGTGTGTGTGTGTGTGTGTGTGTGTGTGTGTGTGTGTGTGTGTGTGTGTGTGTGTGTGTGTGTGTGTGTGTAAAAATCAAATCTCAAAGACAGAGTGCATGTGTCAGCTACTTGGAGGAGGGGCACAAAGCACTAGTTTCACAGAGAGACTGGTGGAGGACTTGGCTTGGACTTTCAGCTGAGGACTCAACTCTATAGCCGAGCCAGTGAAGAGTATTACTGGGTATCTGGAGGGAGAGAGAGAGAGAGGGAAAACCATACCCTGGACTGAGTGCGTTCCCTCTGTGCTCTTAAGGGAAATTGTGTTTGATGCAGAGAACTGCATCTGGACATACTGGGTGTATCCATTTTTGTTCCAACTGAGCATCCCTCTCCAGTGTCACTGGTGAGGATTCAGGCTCCTTGATTACAGGCCCAGAAAGGAGGCATTACAATTTGATATACTGTAGCTGAAATTACTTGTTCAGTTATTAGCAACTGATGATGCTCTCATTTAACTGCTATTCAGATACTGCAGAGGAAAACCAGTGCAATTCTTTTCTTACTTAATGTCAAGAACCACAATAGTCACCCATTGTCTTGGCTCCAGCTGCTTCTTAATGCTTGTTTCTTAGTAAATGTCTGAATTCTCTAAATAAATCAGGATAGCTGTTAAGGATATTTTTGATATGACTCTTTGCAGTAACTGAAATATTTCAGCCACCTTGTAACTGTTACTGCAGATGTGCAATCTTTGCTTTTACATTGTGATTTTTGTCTACTATTCTTAGCTTCTTATAAGCCATACAACCCAAAATATTTGGAAAATGTGTTTCTTTAAATGTTGTGATTGGAAATTAGATCTTATATATCTTAGCTAGAACATCTCTTCACCTTAACACTCTCACATTCAACATTCTTCAGGATAGAATTGTCCCATCTCCTCAAAAATGTTGTGTCAGAAATCAAAGTTACTGTCTTATGGACAAATAATGAATTTTATCACAAGGCCACCATTTCTTCTTTGCACATGTGAAACAGCATTCTCCAAAATGCACCTGTTAGCTGGAATAGCATTCTGGATCAGTTTAGGAGAACAAATCACTACCCTGGTTAATTGACATCAATTATGTAAGTGAGGAAGCATATAAATAAGTAAGCAAGTAAATAAAAAAATACATTTACATGTCAGTAGCCAAAGATTTATTGTCTTTTTTTGGGGGGGACAATAAATACATTAACAGTATACATACAGTTCTTTATTCATGCCATTTGAACTTCAGTTCTTAAGAGTTATCTTCAAATCCAGTATTATTCTCTGCACCTACGCTTGTTTTAAAATCAACATTTTGTTTATTAATTATCAATTTTTTTTTTGAAAATAGTCTGATTTACACTCATACCCTGAAATGGTGGCAATAATCTGCAGCTAAGCTCATGTTTGCAGAAATTACAGACAGTGGTGTGTGATAATAGTGGGACATCAAAGCAAACATTTTATCTCAAAAAGGATGATCTAGATAGTCCTTTTTTGCCAACACTTTCCTTTGTTCGTAAACTTTATGGGGGGGTATCATATGATCAGTGCATGAACTTTAAGCACATTTGGGAGGGATGGGTTAACAGGCCATTTGAAGAAGATGAATAGTTGAAATGTCTATGTAGCTAGACTTATTCACTTTACCCAAGTGCCACAGCTTTCACAATTTCCAAAATAATACTATTGTGGCAATACCCTCAGGTTAGATTGTCTAAGAGAGGTCAAAATCCACGACTACATTTTGGAAATGTGGGGAGGCTAATGCAGGTTATTTTCATATGATATAGAGGTGTTTTGTAATTCAATCCATGTAGCAGAGAATCTAGCAAGCCATAGTTTTCATTAATGACTCTGCCTTTCCTTTTGTTGATTCGGCCTTTTGGATTTTGGCCCTTATAAATTATTATAAAATTGTCCATAACAAAGTAATTTATTTCAATAGATTTGTTGATACAATTATTTTGGCTGCATATATATTTTTTTAAATTTGATGGTTTTGACTGTCAACTGGAACACAGAAATTTCTAAATTTGGCTATGGGCAAATATAATATGGACTCACTAAACATCTAAAAGCATTTAATAAATGGTGGCCAATTTTTTGGTTTTGTTGGGGGATGCATTGGACTACATCTAAGATGTGAGATTGCTTTATATGGATCATTCTGTTCTGTTCTGTCTTTCCTTTTGTCTTTGTTTCTTATACAATAAACTATTTGCTAATAAATCAAGTAATTCAGTCTTTGATTATTTAGCTCACAACATAAACATCTATTAACTGCAGTAAGAACAAATGCTAAAAAATGGAGAGTTTGTTCTATGCTCACAATGATTCCAGAACTGCTTTAATTGTATTTTCACCTCTACAGGAAAAGTAAAGAATTTAATGCAGTCAAAACCTCTTCACCAGTGACATGCAGAAATGTGGTACGGCATGTGTTTTGAGAATTCTAAAGTAATTCACATGCAGTAAGTAAGAAATGCAAGAAATTTCTGAATCCAGAGCTATCAATTTCTGCTGATCAGGTTTTCAGTGAAAAAGTTCTTAGTGACTCTAGAACTAGTGAACTGCATGATGCCCACTTGTACAGTTAACCAAACCAGCTGTTTACTCACTGGATGAGACTGCAGTTAAATATTTGTGGAGAATATGAGCACAGATCACATAAAATTCCTATCAGATGCAAGGCTATAGAGGGCAAAATGTAAAGAATAAAAGGGATACATCTGCAGAAGTAACAAAGAACACAGGAAAAAAGGATGTAGCAGGGAGAGTTTGTGGCCAGTTGTAGGAATCATTCAAGTGCCCAGATGTGGCCAGCTGTAGAAGTCGTTCAAGTGCCCAGACTTCTCAGGCAAAGAGCTATAGATCAGTTTTACTCATACGTGGTTAACAGAATAGTGACCATCTGAAATGTCAGGAATAGCATTAACAACTCCAATAATGTTGCGGCTGAATGTCCAAAATTCCCCAGACTTAATATCTTTATATATATATATATATATATATATATATATATATATATATATATATATATGTATATATATATATATATATATATATATATGTGTGTGTGTGTGTGTATATATAGATAGATATAGATATATCTGCACACACACACACACACACACACACACACACACACACACACACACACACACACACACACACACACACACAAATATATATGTATGTGTTTGTAAATATATATATATATATATATATATATATATATATATATATATATATATGTATATATGGGTCTACTTCATTTCACCTAACCTCCAATTCATTGACTTTCATTTCACTGACCCCATTTCACTGAAATTTCATTTGACTGACACTTCATTTCACTGACAGTTCATTTGACTGACAAGTATTATTAGCAAGAAAATGGAATATGCCCCCCACTTCATTTCATATGATATTGTTAAGTTTTGATATAATATTGCTTAGTAAAAGAAAAGTAAGTGGGGGGCTTCACCCCCCACCCCGTTGTGGGGGGCTGTGCCCCCCACACACCCCCAACTATATATTCTAACTCCAGGGTCGCACTACAGTGGGGAAGGGGGCATATTCCATTTTCTTGCTAATAATACTTGTCAGTCAAATGAACTGTCAGTGAAATAAAATTTCAGTCATTTGGTCTCAGTCAAATGGGAGTCAGTCAATTGGAAGTTAGGTGAAATGAAGTAGACCCGTATATATATATATATATATATATATATATATATATATATATGTGTGTCTGTGTGTGTATTAGAATATTTCCTTTCCTGAAAGGCAGTATACACATATACATATATATATATATATATATATATATATATATATATATATATATATATTTTTTTTTTTATTTTTTTTTATTTTTTTTTTTATTTAACATTTGTTGACCGGGAATGTCCGACTAGGTTCCACAGAGCCTGTTTTCAGTGGAGGCCCGGGGAGAAATGCTCCAGATGCATGTTTTTGGGATGTGGGAGGAAACCGGAGTACCCAGAGGAAACCCACGCGAACACAGGGAGAACATGCAAACTCCACACAGAAGGTACCCCAGCCTAGAATCGAACCGGAGAACCTCTTGTTGTGTGGTGACAATGTTAACAACTGCACCACTGTGCCGCCCAGATATATATGTGTGTGTGTGTCTGTGTGTGTGTGTGTAGGGGAGGGGCTAGCCACCTCCAGAGAGTAGTACAGAAGACTTGCACCTCTGCAAAAAAGTTTGATGAGTGGCTAGGTGGGCTGGTCATCAGACACCTTTCAGCCACAACCTGGAGCCAATGAGCAAACAGTTGATATCATATATATTAACTGGATATGGATACAAAATAATATTAATAATGATACAGCAAAACTTACAAATGTGAAAGGAATAGCAATGTGTTTTTAGATGAAGAACACAAGTATATAATAAGAAAAATAACATGATCCATAGTTAATATATGTAGAACAAACAGTTAGTGAGAGCTTTTAATTGAAATAATGTACACAATATTTATTTAGCATTCATACCGTGTTAAAATTAAAATAACGTACACAATGCTTCTGTAGCATTCCTTCTGCCTTAAATTAAAATAACGTACACAATGCTTCTGTAGCATTCCTTCTGCCTTAAATTAAAATAACGTACACAATGCTTCTGTAGCATTCCTTCTGCCTTAAATTAAAATAATGTACACAATGCTTCTGTAGCATTCCTACTGTGTTAAAATTAATGACAAGATTGTCACTGGTTGGTTTTGGCACTTTAGGGCTGATGCAGCAGAAACAAGATGCCAGCATATAAGCCTTATGATTTAGAGTTCAGACCTTTTTAATTAAACCTTTTCTTTAATACAAGAGCAGGTGGTGTCCTGCGGAATGGAATCTTTTGGATCTCTTTTTGAATAGACTGAGAGAGTCCAAATGGCAGGAGCAGACTTAATTAATGCTGTTTCAGCAATGGTTAGTTTATTTCTTGATCTAATCAGGCTAAGTTCATAGGTTCATAGGAGATTGTTACACTAATGGCTCAAGAGCCCTTACAAGCCTAGCCAGTTTTACATTGATTTTATCCAGTTTTCTATCCCTAGGGAAATGATAACAACAGTCAGCATGTGAGGTTTTGACAAATTTTGCTAACTGCCTCAGTCCATAAGCATCATGGGTGCCACCCCAGGAGTGAATTTGCGATTTCCCACCCATTGGACCAGATTACATTTGAAAATAATAAGGGAAGGGCAATGCTTCATGTGAATAGGAAGCCTATTCCAGAGGAGGGGCAATCTCTGGGTCACTTATCTGTCTCTCTAGTATGATCTACTCATGTCAGAGATCCAGTTTAGATCCCTGGAGCAGGTAACCCTTGTGCAGTTAGTTTTGCAAATATGCAGCATTTCCATTGGGGCTGGCTCAGAGACTACCTTGCAAGTCAGGCACAGATCACCCCTCAGTGATTGTTAGGAAACTGAATACAGCAATAGGGTTTTTAACTGGTCTGCATATGACATGTTGGTTATACCTTATATTTTTTGGTGAGAAACCTGAGGATGCTCCAACTGTTGCAGGTGCCTAACAAGATATATGCCAAAGGGTGCATTGTACTTGATTATTGGTCTGATGATGGCTGAATACAATGGTACTGTGACATTCTAAGATCTGGATGCCATGTTCTCACTTATAAGCTGAGCCACATAGAAGGATGTCCTTACCATCATGGACACATGGTGGTCAAAGTTCAGATTACTATCTATCTGAGTATCCAGATTTCTCACCAATGGGTTTGCTCTTAGGGGGGTGCTATCAATGCTGCAATTTGCAAGGGTATATGATTTCTCAAATGGTATTATTATGCACTTATTTGCATTTAGTTTGAGGCCATGTCTCTGACACCAATCATTAGTTTGCATCAGACTATTCTGTAGGATATCAACTTCATTTGGGGAGTTGGTGATTGCCCCCAACTTGCAGTCTTCAGCAAATTTGGTCAGCCAAAGGCCATCTACATTTACCTTGACATCTGATAAGTATGTCCCAAACAGGGTGGGGCCCAACACTGAGCCCAGTGGTATGCTACTGGTGACTAGCCTCTTGCTGGATGTGGATTCTTCCACTCTAACAACATGTCCCTCAATCACAGTGACATAGGAGCTCTGCTCCCACAACCTGGTTCTCTATACATATTACACCTGTGATCATACCAGCTTCGAGTAACTATTGAGTAAATATTGAGGCTGCCCAGACTTAAACTCACAAACAAGTGTTCATCTGTGAGGAATTAGCATACACATAGCTAGAATGTGACCACCTCAAGAAAAGTCTTGTTTTGCAGGGGAAAAGCTTTCTTTCATCTCCATGATCCCCTTGATTGAACTCCACAACAACTCCACAGTGGCTCAACTGTGGAGGAAGGGCAAAGGCCAAGTATACAGAATACCATTCTTTTGCTGTTACATAGAGTGTGACCGTAACATAAAAAAATCACATATCCAAAGCTCTCCACATAGCATTACCTTCCCACTGTACAGCACACCAACTAATGGTTTCCTTCACTATAGGTAACAAATGCAGCTTCACAATAACTTGTCAGTCTTGGTGTACATAAGGGACAGAAACAAACCTCATTTAAGGAAAGACTTTAGTCATGTGACATTTATGTACATAAATATATAGACGACAAATATTCTTGCACACAAATATATATATATATATATATATATATATATATATATATATATATATATACACATTGGTTTCATATATTTGGTTTAACTTATCAATTAGTCAAAGGAACTTGCAGCAACAGAAATGGTAAAATGCATATTTTGCCAAGAACAGGAGGAGCTGAAGCATGGAGTGTTGAATATCTGGTAAGTGAGAGTGGGCAGTAATGCCGAAACCTTTCACTTGTAATGAAATATTTGGCATTGGGTTTGAGTGTGTGTGTGTGTGTGTGTGTGTGTGTGTGTGTGTGTGTGTGTGTGTGTGTGTGTGTGTGTGTGTGTGTGTGTGTGTGTATACACACACACACACACACACACATATATATATATATATATATATATATATATATATGTAAATATGCAAAACATATAGTGAAGTTAATCCAAACTTAAGTAGGTCTTCACAACAAACATCATCCTGAAAAGGAAACAAAACAAAAACAAAAATCACACCCTAAAGTGCAGAATCCTAGGAATAACCCTGGACCATGCAAATGAAATCTGCAGTTTTGGCATGGCAGTAAATATCCTGTTATTATATGTACTATTTCCAGTTCTGCACAATCACCAGGGAATGGGTATATTTCCCAAACCAAGTGATTGCTAATCCTGCACATGTGACAAACATCTGCTTTATTGATAAAAAAAACAGATGTCTACAATGGGAATCGGTTCGCTTGTTTAAAGTGCTCTAATATACATACATATGTGCATGCGTAAATATGGGTACACATAATATATTCAAAACTCATACTGCACTGCATAGAAATGTAGTTAATCAAGACCTCTTGATCAAAATTTAACTTGTCCAAACGTGTGTGTGTGTGTGTGTGTGTGTGTGTGTGTGTGTGTGTGTGTGTGTATGTGGTGTGTGTGGGGGGCTCTTGTCCCAATCTTGACTTGTAATCTTTCACCAGACATACTCACCATAGGACTGGAAGGGAAGAAATTCCAAAAGTGTAAAAAGTCGCATTTTCAGTTAGTCAAAGCGTTATCAGTTGGGCCCAACATTTCACGAAGCAATCTATTGTACTCTGACCATGAAAATGAAACCCACCAATAAATAAGCAAATTTGTTGGCTCATACACTGAAGATCACATCTAGTAAACTTATAATCCTTACCTCATACACTAAATTTTGATCATGTCTAAAAGTAGACCACTTCATACCGGTAAAATGCAACTCCTCTTCTGGTCAAACATGCTAACTGCCAGTCTCCCTTCCCTCTGTGGATCTCTTCAGCATATTTATTCTCATATCTAGTAATCATAATACAGTTGAAATACCTGTAACTCCCTCAACCTTACACTTTATCTTGTACATTTTTAAGGTTTGTTCTCATGCATTTCCGTGCAGCTTGGCATTTGTATTAAATGAATGGCTTGCACAGAGTCATACATGAGGCTGAAAAAAATCAAATCCTGAATTTCAGGAAACAGCCTGTTAGTAGCTCATAAACTTAAGAGAAGATAAGTTTCCTCCATTTGAAAAAAAAAATACACTTTTAAAAAGGCACAGTGGAAGATAACACTTTGATCCAAGCAAGGGAACAGGTAGCTAGAGTTCTAGGGGAAGAAAATAAACAAAATATTCTCACTTCTTCCCATACCTTCAGTTAGAAAATGGCTTATCATGCAGAGAAAGTGAGGACAGAGATGGATTAGTACATCAGCTATTAGTGCCCAGACCTTTTTAAACCATATGCTGGGTGGACACCTAGGAGAGACAAACTAAAACAAAGATCCTGTCAAGGTTTTACATGCAAGAAATTCTGTGCTGGTTGACAGGAGGGCAGAAGACAGCTCACCATCTAGCTTCTAAAAAATCTTTTGATTCCAATCCCTATCATAGAGTTGGCATTTGGATGTAGTGTTATGAATATTGTAGTGCCATTAGTGAAAGCATGCAATGGGTTTAAAAACAATTTAGACATGTTAATCTATGCACCTTCAGGATATTCTCCAATATAAGAAAATGATAAATCTGTGGCTAGGGAGCTCTAATATTCATCACCAGGGGACCCCATATATGCCCATAGTAGTTCACCAACTATTTCAATGCTTTAAAGATAACTGATTAAAAACTTTAGTTTACCATCCACAGACAGATTGGTTAGTGGAGCATTTTAACTGAATAAAATCTATTGAAGAGGATGCTAAATACAGTGAATATCATATATCCTGTTTGCCATTAGAGAAGTAACACAAACCTCGGCAGGGTTCACTCCTTTTAAGTTATTTTATGGTACACAGCATCTTAAACTGTTAGTTATTAAAGCTAGCAGAATTTAGTAGTGTTTGGCATAATCTGCCTCAATAAAACACCATTATTGGATGCACCAACAATAACTTGCACTAACTGAAGGCAGTGGTGGTGCAGCGGTTAGTGTTGTCGCCATATAGCAAGAGGTTCTTCGGTTTGATTCTCAGCTGGAGCACCTTCTGAGTGGAGTCTGCATGTCCTCCCCACGGTCGAGTGATGTTTAAAAATATGCAGGTAGGTGCATGTGTGACTGGGTGTGCCTACTTTGAAGGTTGGGCTGGCAACTTGGCACCATAAAAATCCACTGCCAATCATTAGCGGACCGGAGTTCTACTGTCGCAACTCCTAACTGGGAAAAGCCGAAAGACATTACTTTTTATTGGATTGCACCAACAAAGCACCCTTAAAGCCCTTGTAACCCCAATACACTGGACAACTGCAATAAGCAGTTTCCTTATTTGTCTATATCCATCTTGGTGGATATGGGCATCTTGAAGCAATGTAGCAGTTGTGTCATGTTTACCGACAACCATTTAATGCTTAAAGGAGCAGATACAGTATGCAAGAAGTGAACTTACAGAATGACACTGGAGGCTTAATTTGAATATACAAGTGCATATCAGGTTGTTGAAACCAAGCCGGCAACAATTACCTTACATAGCCCACAGCACACACATAAACTAATGTATGCTGAGGCACTTAACAACAATCTTCCTAAACAAGAAATATCACCTAGATCATCAGTTGTCAAAGCTAAGCCTCAGCATGTTCAAAGGCACTCGGACAAAACAACACCTAGCACCACACATACTGTTACTCTAAGTGGTGCCCCAAACACCAAGCCCATAAGACAAGCAAACACACTTCCCACAAACTGACAAACTTACTGACATAGCAAAATCAACTCAAATTGAACTCAAGGAATCACTGTTCAATTGTAGGAGCCTAAATAAAAAAATATACTCCCTCCAAGCCCTCCTCACGCTTGAGAATATAGACTACTGTGCAGTTACCAAGAGATGGTTTAAAGCAGCAGAGAGTACCCTGGCAGTTTAAGGTTTCAATGCCTTCCACACTATTAGACGAGTAGCTGCACAGACAACAGCTAAAGGTGGAGGTTTTTCAATATACATCAGTAGCAAGCATGCAGTGGTAGTGGGTAGCCGCGGTAGTGGTACTGCGGTAGCGTTGTCCCCTCACAGCAAGACGTTGTCCCGTTCAATTCTCAGCTAGAGCATCTTCTGTGTGGAGGCATACGTGAATGGGCATGCCTTCATTGAAGGTTGTGCGTCAGGGCTGGTAACTCGGCATGTAAAAATCCACTACCAAACATTAGCGGACCGGAATTCCACTGTGGCGACCCCTAACCGGGATAAGCCGAAAGACACAACAACAAGCAAGCATACCACTATAGTGGTCATACGAGATGACATGCTGGAGTTCCCCCATGTGCAGACAAAATTCTGTACAATATTCTAGCCAGCCATAGGTTACCAACTATGTCTCAAGAAGCTCACTGTGCATACTTGGACCTACCATCCAGCACCATACTCATGAGAGACTTTAACTAGCTTTCTATAGAATGGTAATCCTACATAGCCTCAAATATACAGGCCTACCATCCAGCACCATACTCATGAGAGACTTTAACTAGCTTTCTATAGAATGGTAATCCTACATAGCCTCAAATATACAGGCCTACCATCCAGCACCATACTCATGAGAGACTTCAACTAGCTTTCTATAAAATGGTAATCCTACATAGCCTCAAATATACAGGCCTACCATCCAGCACCATACTCATGAGAGACTTTAACTAGCTTTCTATAGAATGGTAATCCTACATAGCCTCAAATATACAGGCCTACCATCCAGCACCATACTCATGAGAGACTTTAACTAGCTTTCTATAGAATGGTAATCCTACATAGCCTCAAATACACAGGCCTACCATCCAGCACATACTCATGAGAGACTTTAACTAGCTTTCTATAGAATGGTAATCCTACATAGCCTCAAATATACAAGCCTACCATCCAGCACCATACTCATGAGAGACTTTAACTAGCTTTCTATAGAATGGTAATCCTACATAGCCTCAAATATACAGGCCTACCATCCAGCACCATACTCATGAGAGACTTTAACTAGCTTTCTATAGAATGGTAATCCTACATAGCCTCAAATATACAGGCCTACCATCCAGCACCATACTCATGAGAGACTTTAACTAGCTTTCTATAGAATGGTAATCCTACATAGCCTCAAATATACAGGCCTACCATCCAGCACCATACTCATGAGAGACTTTAATTAGCTTTCTATAGAATGGTAATCCTAGATAGCCTCAAATATACAGGCCTACCATCCAGCACCATACTCATGAGAGACTTTAACTAGCTTTCTATAGAATGGTAATCCTACATAGCCTCAAATATACAGGCCTACCATCCAGCACCATACTCATGAGAGACTTTAACTAGCTTTCTATAGAATGGTAATCCTACATAGCCTCAAATATACAGGCCTACCATCCAGCACCATACTCATGAGAGACTTTAACTAGCTTTCTATAGAATGGTAATCCTACATAGCCTCAAATATACAGGCCTACCATCTAGCACCATACTCATGAGAGACTTTAATTAGCTTTCTATAGAACGGTAATCCTACATAGCCTAAGATATACAGGCCTACCATCCAGCACCATACTCATGAGAGACTTTAACTAGCTTTCTACAGAATGGTAATCCTACATAGCCTCAAATATACAGGCCTACCATCCAGCACCATACTCATGAGAGACTTTAATTAGCTTTCTATAGAATGGTAATCCTACATAGCCTCAAAAATACAGGCCTACCATCCAGCACCATACTCATGAGAGACTTTAACTAGCTTTCTATAGAATGGTAATCCTACATAGCCTCAAATATACAGGCCTACCATCCAGCACCATTCTCATGAGAGACTTTAATTAGCTTTCTATAGAATGGTAATCCTACATAGCCTCAAATATACAGGCCTACCATCCAGCACCATACTCATGAGAGACTTTAATTAGCTTTCTATAGAATGGTAATCCTACATAGCCTCAAATATACAGGCCTACCATCCAGCACCATACTCATGAGAGACTTTAACTAGCTTTCTATAGAATGGTAATCCTACATAGCCTCAAATATACAGGCCTACCATCCAGCACCATACACATGAGAGACTTTAACTAGCTTTCTATAGAATGGTAATCCTACATAGCCTCAAATATACAGGCCTACCATCCAGCACCGTACTCATGAGAGACTTTAATTAGCTTTCTATAGAATGGTAATCCTACATTGCCTCAAATATACAGGCCTACCATCCAGCACCGTACTCATGAGAGACTTTAATTAGCTTTCTATAGAATGGTAATCCTACATAGCCTCAAATATACAGGCCTACCATCCAGCACCATACTCATGAGAGACTTTAATTAGCTTTCTATAGAATGGTAATCCTACATAGCCTCAAATATACAGGCCTACCATCCAGCACCATACTCATGAGAGACTTTAATTAGCTTTCTATAGAATGGTAATCCTACATAGCCTCAAATATACAGGCCTACCATCCAGCACCATACTCATGAGAGACTTTAACTAGCTTTCTATAGAATGGTAATACTACATAGCCTCAAATACACAGGCCTACCATCCTGCGCCATACTCACGAGAGACTTTAATTACCTTTCTATAGAATGGTAATCCTACATAGCCTCAAATATACAGGCCTACCATCCAGCACCATGCTCATGAGAGACTTTAACTAGCTTTCTATAGAATGGTAATCCTACATAGCCTCAAATATACAGGCCTACCATCCAGCACCATACTCATGAGAGACTTTAACTAGCTTTCTATTGAATGGTAATCCTACATAGCCTCAAATATACAGCCTACCATCCAGCACCATACTCATGAGAGACTTTAACTAGCTTTCTATAGAATGGTAATCCTACATAGCCTCAAATATACAGGCCTACCATCCAGCACCATACTCATGAGAGACTTTAACTAGCTTTCTATAGAATGGTAATCCTACATAGCCTCAAATATACAGGCCTACGATCCAGCACCATACTCATGAGAGACATTAACTAGCTTTCTATAGAATGGTAATCCTACATAGCCTAAAATATACAGGCCTACCATCCAGCACCATACTCATGAGAAACTTTAACTAGCTTTCTATAGAATGGTAATCCTACATAGCCTCAAATATACAGGCCTACCATCCAGCACCATACTCATGAGAGACTTTAACTAGCTTTCTATAGAATGGTAATCCTACATAGCCTCAAATATACAGGCATACCATCCAGCACCATACTCATGAGAGACTTTAACTAGCTTTCTATAGAATGGTAATCCTACATAGCCTCAAATATACAGGCCTACCATCCAGCACCATACTCATGAGAGACTTTAACTAGCTTTCTATGGAATGGTAATCCTACATAGCCTCAAATATACAGGCCTACCATCCAGCACCATACTCATGAGAGACTTTAATTAGCTTTCTATAGAATGGTAATCCTACATAGCCTCAAATGTACAGGCCTTCCATCCAGCACCATACTCATGAGAGACTTTAATTAGCTTTCTATAGAATGGTAATCCTACATAGCCTCAAATATACAGGCCTACCATCCAGCACCATACTCATGAGAGACTTTAACTAGCTTTCTATAGAATGGTAATCCTACATAGCCTCAAATATACAGGCCTACCATCCAGCACCATACTCATGAGAGACTTTAACTAGCTTTCTATAGAATGGTAATCCTACATAGCCTCAAATATACAGGCCTACCATCCAGCACCATACTCATGACAGACTGTAATTAGCTTTCTATAGAATGGTTATCCTACATAGCCTCAAATATACAGGCCTACCATACAGCACCATACTCATGAGAGACTTTAACTAGCTTTCTATAGAATGGTAATCCTACATAGCCTCAAATATACAGGCCTACCATCCAGCACCATACTCATGAGAGACTTTAACTAGCTTTCTATAAAATGGTAATCCTACATAGCCTCAAATATACAGGCCTACCATCCAGCACCATACTCATGAGAGACTTTAACTAGCTTTCTAGAGAATGGTAATCCTACATAGCCTCAAATATACAAGCCTACCATCCAGCACCATACTCATGAGAGACTTTAACTAGCATTCTATAGAATGGTAATCCTACATAGCCTCAAATATACAGGCCTACCATCCAGAACCATACTCATGAGAGACTTTAACTAGCTTTCTATAGAATGGTAATCCTACATAGCCTCAAATATACAGGCATACCATCCAGCACCATACTCATGAGAGACTTTAACTAGCTTTCTATAGAATGGTAATCCTACATAGCCTCAAATATACAGGCCTACCATCCAGCACCATACTCATGAGAGACTTTAACTAGCTTTCTATAGAATGGTAATCCTACATAGCCTCAAATATACAGGCCTACCATCCAGCACATACTCATGAGAGACTTTAACTAGCTTTCTATAGAATGGTAATCCTACATAGCCTCAAATATACAGGCCTACCATCCAGCACCATACTCATGAGAGACTTTAACTAGATTTCTACAGAATGGTAATCCTACATTGCCTGAAATATACAGGCCTACCATCCAGCACCATACTCATGAGAGACTTTAACTAGCTTTCTATAGAATGGTAATCCTACATAGCCTCAAATATACAGGCCTACCATCCAGCACCATACTCATGAGAGACTTTAACTAGCTTTCTATAGAATGGTAATCCTACATAGCCTCAAATATACAGGCCTACCATCCAGCACCATACTCATGAGAGACTTTTAGCTTTCGATAGAATGGTAATCCTACATAGCCTCAAATATACAGGCCTACCATCCAGCACCATACTCATGAGAGACTTTAACTAGCTTTCTATAGAATGGTAATCCTACATAGCCTCAAATATACAGGCCTACCATCCAGCACCATACTCATGAGAGACTTTAACTAGCTTTCTATAGAATGGTAATCCTACATAGCCTCAAATATACAGGCCTACCATCCAGCACCATACTCATGAGAGACTTTAACTAGCTTTCTATAGAATGGTAATCCAACATAGCCTCAAATATACAGGCCTACCATCCAGCACATACTCATGAGAGACTTTAACTAGCTTTCTATAGAATGGTAATCCTACATAGCCTCAAATATACAGGCCTACCATCCAGCACCATACTCATGAGAGACTTTAACTAGATTTCTATAGAATGGTAATCCTACATAGCCTCAAATATACAGGCCTACCATCCAGCACCATACTCATGAGAGACTTTAACTAGCTTTCTATAGAATGGTAATCCTACATAGCCTCAAATATACAGGCATACCATCCAGCACCATACTCATGAGAGACTTTAACTAGCTTTCTATAGAATGGTAATACTACATAGCCTCAAATATACAGGCCTACCATCCAGCACCATACTCATGAGAGACTGTAATTAGCTTTCTATAGAATGGTAATCCTACATAGCCTCAAATATACAGGCCTACCATCCAGCACCATACTCATGAGAGACTTTAACTAGCTTTCTATAGAATGGTAATCCTACATAGCCTCAAATATACAGGCCTACCATCCAGCACCATGCTCATGAGAGACTTTAACTAGCTTTCTATAGAATGGTAATCCTAAATAGCCTCAAATATACAGGCCTACCATCCAGCACCATACTCATGAGAGACTTTAACTAGCTTTCTATTGAATGGTAATCCTACATAGCCTCAAATATACAGGCCTACCATCCAGCACCATACTCATGAGAGACATTAATTAGCTTTCTATAGAATGGTAATCCTACATAGCCTCAAATATACAGGCCTACCATCCAGCACCATACTCATGAGAGACTTTAACTAGCTTTCTATAGAATGGTAATCCTACATAGCCTCAAATATACAGGCCTACCATCCAGCACCATACTCATGAGAGACTTTAAATAGCTTTCTATAGAATGGTAATCCTACATTGCCTCAAAAATACAGGCCTACCATCCAGCACCATACTCCTGAGAGACTTTAACTAGCTTTCTATAGAATGGTAATCCTACATAGCCTCAAATATACAGGCCTACCATCCAGCACCATACTCATGAGAGACTTTAATTAGCTTTCTATAGAATGGTAATCCTACATAGCCTCAAATATACAGGCCTACTATCCAGCACAATACTCATGAGATACTTTAATTAGCTTTCTGTAGAATGGTAATCCTACATGGCCTCAAATATACAGGCCTACCATCCAGCACCATACTCATGAGAGACTTTAACTAGCTTTCTATAGAATGGTAATCCTACATAGCCTCAAATATACAGGCCTACCATCCAGCACCATACTCATGAGAGACTTTAATTAGCTTTCTATAGAATGGTAATCCTACATAGCCTCAAATATACAGGCCTACCATCCAGCACCATACTCATGAGAGACTTTAATTAGCTTTCTATAGAATGGTAATCCTACATAGCCTCAAATATACAGGCCTACCATCCAGCACCATACTCATGAGAGACTTTAATTAGCTTTCTATAGAATGGTAATCCTACATAGCCTCAAATATACAGGCCTACCATCCAGCACCATAATCATGAGAGACTTTAATTACCTTTCTATAGAATGGTAATCCTACATAGACTCAAATATACAGGCCTACCATCCAGCACCATACTCATGAGAGACTTTAACTAGCTTTCTATAGAATGGTAATCCTACATAGCCTCAAATATACAGGCCTACCATCCAGCACCATACTCATGAGAGACTTTAACTAGCTTTCTATTGAATGGTAATCCTACATAGCCTGAAATATACAGGCCTACCATCCAACACCATACTCATGAGAGACTTTAACTAGCTTTCTATAGAATGGTAATCCTACATAGCCTCAAATATACATACCTACCATCCACCACCATACTCATGAGAGACTTTACCTAGCTTTCTATAGAATGGTAATCCTACATAGCCTCAAATATACAGGCCTACCATCCAGCACCATACTCATGAGAGACTTTACCTAGCTTTCTATAGAATGGTAATCCTACATAGCCTCAAATATACAGGCCTACCATCCAGCACCATACTCATGAGAGACTTTAACTAGCTTTCTATAGAATGGTAATCCTACATAGCCTCAAATATACAGGCCTACCATCCAGCGCCATACTCATGAGAGACTTTAACTAGCTTTCTATAGAATGGTAATCCTACATAGCCTCAAATATACAGGCCTACCATCCAGCACCATACTCATGAGAGACTTTAACTAGCTTTCTAGAGAATGGTAATCCTACATAGCTTCAAATATACAAGCCTACCATCCAGCACCATACTCATGAGAGACTTTAACTAGCTTTCTATAGAAAGGTAATCCTACATAGCCTCAAATATACAGGCCTACCATCCAGCACCATACTCATGAGAGACTTTAACTAGCTTTCTATAGAATGGTAATCCTACATAGCCTCAAATATACAGGCCTAACATCCAGCACCATACTCATGAGAGACTTTAACTAGCTTTCTATAGAATGGTAATCCTACATAGCCTCAATTATACAGGCCTTCCATCCAGCACCATACGCATGAGAGACTTTAACTAGCTTTCTACAGAATGGTAATCCTACATAGCCTCAAATATACAGGCCTACCATCCAGCACCATACTCATGAAAGACTTTAATTACCTTTCTATAGAATGGTAATCCTACATAGCCTCAAATATACAGGCCTACCATCCAGCACCATACTCATGAGAGACTTTAACTAGCTTTCTATAGAATGGTAATCCTACATAGCCTCAAATATACAGGCCTACCATCCAGCACCATACTCATGAGAGACTTTAACTAGCTTTCTATAGAATGGTAATCCTACATAGCCTCAAATATACAGGCCTACCATCCAGCAACATACTCATGAGAGACTATAACTAGCTTTCTATAGAATGGTAATCCTACATAGCCTCAAATATACAGGCCTACCATCCAGCACCATACTCATGAGAGACTTTAATTAGCTTTCTATGGAATGGTAATCCTACATAGCCTCAAATATACAGGCCTACCATCCAGCACCATACTCATGAGAGACTTTAATTAGCTTTCGATAGAATGGTAATCCTACATAGCCTCAAATATACAGGCCTACCATCCAGCACCATACTCATGAGAGACTTTAATTAGCTTTCGATAGAATGGTAATCCTACATAGCCTCAAATATACAGGCCTACCATCCAGCACCATACTCATGAGAGACTTTAATTAGCTTTCTATAGAATGGTAATCCTACATAGACTCAAATATACAGGCCTACCATCCAGCACCATACTCATGAGAGACTTTAATTACCTTTCTATAGAATGGTAATCCTACATAGACTCAAATATACAGGCCTACCATCCAGCACCATACTCATGAGAGACTTTAACTAGCTTTCTATAGAATGGTAATCCTACATAGCCTCAAATATACAGGCTTACCATCCAGCACCATACTCATGAGAGACTTTAACTAGCTTTCTATTGAATGGTAATCCTACATAGCCTCAAATATACAGGCCTACCATCCAACACCATACTCAAGAGAGACTTTAACTAGCTTTCTATAGAATGGTAATCCTACATAGCCTCAAATATACATACCTACCATCCACCACCATACTCATGAGAGACTTTAACTAGCTTTCTATAGAATGGTAATCCTACATAGCCTCAAATATACAGGCCTACCATCCAGCACCATACTCATGAGAGACTTTAACTAGCTTTCTATAGAATGGTAATCCTACATAGCCTCAAATATACAGGCCTACCATCCAGCACCATACTCATGAGAGACTTTAACTAGCTTTCTATAGAATGGTAATCCTACATAGCCTCAAATATACAGGCCTACCATCCAGCACCATACTCATGAGAGACTTTAACTAGCTTTCTATAGAATGGTAATACTACATAGCCTCAAATTTACAGGCCTACCATCCAGCACCATACTCATGAGAGACTTTAACTAGCTTTCTATAGAATGATAATCCTACATAGCCTCAAATATACAGGCCTACCATCCAGCACCATACTCATGAGAGACTTTAACTAGCTTTCTATAGAATGGTAATCCTACATAGCCTCAAATATACAGGCCTACCATCCAGCACCATACTCATGAGAGACTTTAATTAGCTTTCTATAGAATGGTAATCCTACATAGCCTCAAATATACAGGCCTACCATCCAGCACCATACTCATGAGAGACTTTAATTAGCTTTCTATAGAATGGTAATCCTACATAGCCTCAAATATACAGGCCTACCATCCAGCTCCATACTCATGAGAGACTTTAACTAGCTTTCTATAGAATGGTAATCCTACATAGCCTCAAATATACAGGCCTACCATCCAGCACCATACTCATGAGAGACTTTAACTAGCTTTCTATAGAATGGTAATCCTACATAACCTCAAATATACAGGCCTACAATCCAGCACCATACTCATGAAAGACTTTAATTAGCTTTCTATAGAATGGTAATCCTACATAGCCTCAAATATACAGGCCTACCATCCAGCACCATACTCATGAGAGACTTTAACTAGCTTTCTAAAGAATGGTAATCCTACATAGCCTCAAATATACAGGCCTACCATCCAGCACCATACTCATGAGAGACTTTAACTAGCTTTCTATAGAATGGTAATCCTACATAGCCTCAAATATACAGGCCTAGCATCCAGCACCATACTCATGAGAGACTTTAACTAGCTTTCTATAGAATGGTAATCCTAAATAGCCTCAAATATACAGGCCTACCATCCAGCACCATACTCATGAGAGACTTTAACTAGCTTTCTATAGAATGGTAATCCTACATAGCCTCAAATATGCAGGCCTACCATCCAGCACCATACTCATGAGAGACTTTAATTAGCTTTCTATAGAATGGTAATCCTACATAGCCTCAAATATACAGGCCTACCATCCAGCACCATACTCATGAGAGACTTTAACTAGCTTTCTATAGAATGGTCATCCTACATAGCCTCAAATATACAGGCCTACCATCCAGCACCATACTCATGAGAGACTTTAATTAGCTTTCTATAGAATGGTAATCCTACATAGCCTCAAATATACAGGCCTACCATCCAGCACCATACTCATGGGAGACTTTAACTAGCTTTCTATAGAATGGTAATCCTACATAGCCTCAAATATACAGGCCTACCATCCAGCACCATACTCATGAGAGACTTTAATTAGCTTTCTATAGAATGGTAATCCTACATAGCCTCAAATATACAGGCCTACCATCCAGCACCATACTCATGAGAGACTTTAATTAGCTTTCTATAGAATGGTAATCCTACATACCTCAAATATACAGGCCTACCATCCAGCACCATACTCATGAGAGACTTTAACTAGCTTTCTATAGAATTATAATCCTACATAGCCTCAGATATACAGGCCTACCATCCAGCACCATACTCATGAGAGACTTTAATTAGCTTTCTATAGAATGGTAATCCTACATAGCCTCAAATATACAAGCGTACCATCCAGCACCATACTCATGAGAGACTTTAATTAGCTTTCTATAAAATGGTAATCCTACATAGCCTCAAATATACAGGCCTACCATCCAGCACCATACTCATGAGAGACTTTAATTAGCTTTCTATAGAATGTTAATCCTACATAGCCTCAAATATACTGGCCTACCATCCAGCACCATACTCATTAGAGACTTTAATTAGCTTTCTATAGAATGGTAATCCTACATAGCCTCAAATATACAGGCCTACCATCCAGCACCATACTCATGAGAGACTTTAACTAGCTTTCTATAGAATGGTAATCCTACATAGCCTCAAATATACAGGCCTACCATCCAGCACCATACTCATGAGAGACTTTAATTAGCTTTCTATAGAATGGTAATCCTACATAGCCTCAAATATACAGGCCTACCATCCAGCACCATACTCATGAGAGACTTTAACTAGCTTTCTATAGAATGGTAATCCTACATAGCCTCAAATATACAGGCCTACCATCCAGCACCATACTCATGAGAGACTTTAACTAGCTTTCTATAGAATGGTAATCCTACATAGCCTCAAATATACAGGCCTACCATCCAGCACCATACTCATGAGAGACTTTAACTAGCTTTCTATTGAATGGTAATCCTACATAGCCTCAAATATACAGGCCTACCATCCAGCACCATACTCATGAGAGACTTTAACTAGCTTTCTATAGAATGGTAATCCTACATAGCCTCAAATATACAGGCCTGCCATCCAGCACCATACTCATGAGAGACTTTAATTAGCTTTCTATAGAATGGTAATCCTACATAGCCTCAAATATACAGGCCTACCATCCAGCACCATACTCATGAGAGACTTTAACTAGCTTTCTATAGAATGGAAATCCTACATAGCCTCAAATATACAGGCCTACCATCCAGCACCATACTCATGAGAGACTTTAACTAGCTTTCTATAGAATGGTAATCCTACATAGCCTCAAATATACAGGCCTACCATCCAGCACCATACTCATGAGAGACTTTAACTAGCTTTCTATCGAATGGTAATCCTACATAGCCTCAAATATACAGGCCTACCATCCAGCACCATACTCATGAGAGACTTTAATTAGCTTTCTATAGAATGGTAATCCTACATAGCCTCAAATATACAGGCCTACCATCCAGCACCATACTCATGACAGACTTTAGTTAGCTTTCTATAGAATGGTAATCCTACATAGCCTCAAATATACAGGCCTACCATCCAGCACCATACTCATGAGAGACTTTAACTAGCTTTCTATAGAATGGTAATCCTACATAGCCTCAAATATACAGGCCTACCATCCAGCACCCTACTCATGAGAGACTTTAACTAGCTTTCTATAGAATGGTAATCCTACATAGCCTCAAATATACAGGCCTACCATCCAGCACCATACTCATGAGAGACTTTAACTAGCTTTCTATGGAATGGTAATCCTACATAGCCTCAAATATACAGGCCTACCATCCAGCACCATACTCATGAGAGACTTTAACTAGCTTTCTATAGAATTGTAATCCTACATAGCCTCAAATATACAGGCCTACCATCCAGCACCATACTCATGAGAGACTTTAACTAGCTTTCTATAGAATGGTAATCCTACATAGCCTCAAATATACAGGCCTACCATCCAGCACCATACTCATGAGAGACTTTAACTAGCTTTCTATAGAATGGTAATCCTACATAGCCTCAAATATACAGGCCTACCATCCAGCACCATACTCACGAGAGACTTTAACTAGCTTTCTATAGAATGGTAATCCTACATAGCCTCAAATATACAGGCCTACCATCCAGCACCATGCTCATGAGAGACTTTAACTAGCTTTCTATAGAATGGTAATCCTACATAGCCTCAAATATACAGGCACAGAGAGTCTTGGACTTTGTAAATACAAACACCCTTGACAAAATAGGGAATACACCCATTAGAGGCTCCAACATACTGGATCTCATGTTCACAAATATGGGAGAATGCTGCACCTCTCTTCCTCCCTGTATTTCATCCTCCCTGGTAAGGTCCAACCATAAATGTGCCACCAAGGCATATTATCTTTTATTAAGTGATGATTTGTAAGAATTCAATGCACCTCCAACTCCAAGAACACAGCAGCCTACACTGCTCTCAGAAATTCTGTACGACCATGTCAATGGCTGCATAGAGGCTGCTGTACCTACCAGAAGTAAGCCCAGAACTAGTCCCAGAAACATGCTGCTCTGGTGGCATCCAAAATTAAACAGGATATATGACAAATGTAAAAAAATATATGGCAAAATTAAGAGGGGTAATTTCCATAAAGTTAAAAACTCTCTCATCAAACTAAACAGGCAATTAAGAGGGCTAATTATGTCAAGCAAAACCAACTTTGAGGTTAAGATAGCCTTCCAGTTGAAAGATAACTATAAAGCCTTCTTCAGCTATGTCAAAAATGTCAAAGGCAGCAGACAGCAATGAGCTAAACTGGTGGTTAATGGTGCCGCATTCATCAAATCTGGCAATATAGTGAACCTATTAGGAGACAAATTCAGTTCCAAGTTTACCCTCCTGTCACCCCCAACCTTCCCAAAGAATACCCTCAAACATACCCCTTCCAATTATAACTAGGGAGCATGTACTTGCTGCACCCATTATAGCCATGATCAGCCCTCAGTGGGTCCTCATAACATCCCAGGATGTCTTCATAATGGAGGATCTTCAACACGTCCTGAAAATTACAGACTCATTGGTCTGACTACTCTTATTTGTAAAACTGTGGAAACATTATCATGCAAATTATCAAAATGGACATAGGAGATCTCCACACACTGGATTCATCATGGTTTGGCTTTGTCAAATGAAGAAGATACCAGAGAATTGTTGATGCACGGGGTGCAGCTCAGATGAAAGTTAAAACGTTTATTTAAAAAAATTACAAATTAAGCACTTTCATCTAAAAATATAGACTTCAACTGAACAAATACAATAAATCAATTAAGATTTAAATACTTTATCATCACCAATCACAATTCCTCATTCTCTGATTACAATATTCATGAGATGATGTCACATCCCCATTCATGTTGGAAAAAAAAACTCTGTTTTAATAAATCCTGGCTTCAGTAACAGGTTTGATGGGGATATGGTCATTACTACCTGGTGGAGTTGTGGCATTCAAAAGAATTTTCCATCTAACTTCCTTCTCTCCTAGTAATGCTTTAACATTACCCCTCTAACTGGTTTGTTCAACACCTCTAATATGGCAAATTTGAAGGTGGAACATCTATCATTATCCCTAATGTGCCTGTATAAGGCATTGTTTCCATCCTCTTTCCTAATGGCGTACAGATGGTCATAAATTCTACATCTTAGATGCTTCCCAGTCTTTCCCATGTAAAAACTGGTACACCCATTGCACTTAGCAAGGTATATCACATTTTGCATCTAACAATTCCCCTTCTTAAATCTCAATACAGTGTGATCCTTGTTGTCTACGACCAGTGTATTGTCTTCGAAAATTGCTTGGCATTGGTTGCAATGTCCTCACTTGGTGGTACCACCCGTGGTGGACTGAATAATATGACTTTTGTTCTCAAATTTCTTTTTAAGGTTGCAACCTATCCTGGGAATAAATTTCAGTTCATCTCCCACTATTTGGAAAATCTCATTGTTACATTTTAAAATGTTCCAATTGTTTCTAATAATCTTTCTGACATCCCCTGTGAAACCATTGAAGGGTATTACACATGCTCTACTGTAACTAGTGGATGTCAGATCCTCAACTTGATTACTATTCTTAACAATTTCCACCCCCAAAATTCATAAGAATGTGGCTCACCCTACTTTCAGGCCAATTATATCAGGGAGCAAATCCAAAACCTTTCCCATTAGGAAGGGTAGTGGATACTTGGCTTAAGCCAATATATGGTAGGGTGAACCACATTGTCAAGGATTCGTGGGATTTCCTTAGTCGGTTGAAACCCTCATTATGGAAGGAAGGTTTGACATTGGTTGCCATAGATGTCATTGACCTATTTTCCTGTATCCCCAGAGATGAAGGGATGGAAAGGTTTATTAGCAGCATCAGGAAATACAGTAACCTAGATTGGGACAAGATTACCCTAATTAGTGAATTTATGGGTATAGTGTTAGACCACAACTATATCCATTTTGAAGGCTAATATTATAGACAAAACAAGGGCGGAGCAATAGGGGGCAGCTAGTGCCTCAATATATGACAACCTTGCACTTTTGGATTGGGAGGAGGAGACCATTTTAAATAATGAACACTTCAAAAATATTACGAGCTATGTTAGATTCCTTGATGATGTTTTCATTTTATGGGATGGAACATCTGACAGAATTACGGAGTTTGTTAATTACTTACACACGTCCAGCTCTTATTTGAAATTTACTAATCATACTAGTAGTGAAGTTATTTCCTACTTGGATACTTATATCTCCCTGACCAACAGTGGATTTAAGTTTTATTTATTTATTTATTTATTTAAATTTGTTGACCGGGAGTGTCCAACTGGACGTAGGTCCATTTTCAGCGGAGGCCCGGAGAGAAAAGCTCCACAGTAAAATAAACAGACAGTAGTTACATTGGATTACATAGCAATTAACAATTTAACATAGCAATTACTTACAACATATTTACAGATGAAGAACATAGTACATCAGTAGACAACTAGAATCTTTATCTGTGAAGTACATAACAGACATTAAATAGAAGTTATGTC
The DNA here is from genome assembly GCF_019279795.1 of Protopterus annectens. Lineage (NCBI taxonomy): Eukaryota > Metazoa > Chordata > Ceratodontiformes > Protopteridae > Protopterus > Protopterus annectens. The sequence continues at coordinate 1,870,700,198 of NC_056729.1, read as the reverse complement.
CTTACCATAACGTTCCATGTGGAGTGTTCATCTCGCCTTTGTTCTTACACATGGGGTTCGGAGCCGATCCTCGGCTCCGAGTCGGCCGCTTGGCAAAGCTCTGCATCGAGAAGAAGCTCGAGACCAACCTGTCTCCCACAATTCCCTCTGCCTTTACCTCAGATCTAGTTTGCAAACAACACCATATCCCAACGGGAAGAAACACACACATCCATGCTAAGGCGTAGCTGAAAACAGCAGTAACAGCTGAGAGAAACAGAAGCGGGAGAACCAAACCAGACACCTAAACTGGATGTTCTTCCTGACCTTTGGGTGGGAGGGTGGGAATGTAAGAACAAAGGCGAGATGAATACTCCACATGGAACGTTATGGTAAGGACATAACTTCTATATGTGAGAGTGTTCAATCTCGCCGTTTGTTCTTACACATGGGTAGCGTCCCTAGCTCCGTGACCCTGGGAAACTCACGGAAGAACGTTCCTGAGCACAGTGGAACCGAAGGTTGTCCTGTCCCTGGAAACCCTATCCACTTTGTAATGAGTAATAAAAGTATGTGTTTTAGACCAAGTGGCGGCCGCACAAATAGTGTCCAAAGGTAAGCGGGCCGCATGAGCCAGAGATGTAGATATTGATCTAGTAGAATGTCCTTTCGGTTTGACGGGTAAACTCTGTCCCGTAGCAGTATAAACAAAGGTGATACAATCAGATAGCCATTTGGAAAGGGTTCGCTTCGTCACTGCCATGCCCTTTCTGCTGTCTGCAAAGGCTATAAAGAGTTGATCTGCCTTTCTGTGATCCTTCGTTCTATCCAAGTAAAATCTGAGTTGTCTATGAACATCCAATTTGTGTAACATATATTCTAGCTTATTGGAATGGTTCTTGAAGAATGTGGGGAGCTCAATGGACTGATTAATGTTATTGATTGAACAAACCTTGGGAAGAAAGGATGGGTTGGTGCGAAGAGATACCCTATCAGGGTGAAAGATCAAATATGGGTATTTAATGGAAAGAGCTTGAAGTTCTGATACTTGTCTGGCTGAAGTGATAGCTACCAGAAAGAGGGTTTTCCGTGAGAAAAACTTCAAAGAACAGGAAGAAGCTGGTTCAAAGGGTGGTAGTATTAGTTGTGATAACAGGAGATTCAGATTCCATGGTGGTGTAGGAAACCTGACTGGTGGCCTGATGTGGAAAGACCCTTTTAGAAAGGCCTTACAAAGCCTGTGAGCCATAATAGGTGCTCCATTTTCTCCCACATGAAAGTTTGAAATAGCAGCCAATTGAACCCTCAAGGTGGCAGGAGAAGCTCCTTGGTGAAATAGTACGGATAGAAACTCCAAGACTTTGTTCAGTGGGGCTATTAAGGGATCCAAATGTTGTGTAGTTGCCCAGTATACAAAACGCTTCCACTTACTAGTATAAATCTTTGTAGTGGAAGCTTTATGAGACGCCACCAGAATATTTTGAACCGCAGAAGAAAGAAGGTCAGACCTGGCTAAGAAGGGAAGCGGAGCAGCCAAGCTGCTAGTCTGAGGGACAGGAGCGATGGGTGAGGAGCCCCTGATGAGTGGGTCAGTAGATCCGGCTCCAGGTCCAGGATCCAGGGTTCCCGTATTTGGTGTGCTTGAAGAAAGGGGAACCAAATTTGACGAGGCCAGAATGGGGCAATGAGGATTATAGTCCTTTCCAGGTTGTTGGCTTTCTGTAGAAATTTTGGAATCAGAGGTATAGGAGGGAAGGCGTACAGGAGACCCGGGGGCAATCGTGAATCAGAGCATCCCTGGGGACTTCCCCTGGAGGGGGTAATAGGGCAAAGTAGCTTCTGCATTTGGCGTTCATCGGAGACTCAAACAGATCGCAGCAAGGCTGGCCCCACTTGCAAAATATCATGTCCGCAATTGTTTGTTTGAGGGACCACTCATTTGGTAACAGGATGGCTCTGCTCAACCTGTCCGCTATGACGTTGGATAACCCCGGGATATGCGTTGCTATCAGAAAGCGACCCGTGGACTCCACCCATTGCCAAATTCTCATGGCCTCCCTGCATAATTGGTAAGATTTGGTTCCTCCTTGCTTGTTTATGTACCAGACTACGGACATGTTGTCTGATTGAACTGCAATGGTCCCTAGAGGTAGAAGGGGAGAAAAGTGCTGCAACATTAGAAACACTGCCCTCATCTCCAGAACATTGATGTGCAGCTTGTACTCTAGATTGGTCCATTCTCCTTGGACTGTCTGTCCCTGAAAGATGCCCCCCACCCTATCAGGGAAGTGTCCGTGGTCACCATAGCTGTCAGAGTGGGTAGCACAAACGGTCGGCCGCCGGAGAAGTTGCAACTCTGAAGCCACCAAGACAGGTGCGATTTGCAAATGTTTGTGATGTGAATTTCGTGTGTCAGTGGTAACTGTTGGAATGACCATTGTGCGAATAGCAGCCATTGAAGGACTCTCATGTGCAGTCTTCCCAAGGGTATCGCAATGAGGGAAGCCGCCATGAGACCCAACACTTTCAGAACCAGTTTTGCCGGGGATTTCTTGGACAACAGGAGAAGAGATATGTGATTTTGTAGAGAGGCTATTCTTTCTGAGGGAAGCCTTAGAATCAAACAACGAGTATCTAAATCTGCTCCTATGAATGAGATATGCTGTGATGGCTGTAATGCAGATTTTTCAAAATGTACTGAAATTCCGAGATGAACACAGAGTTCTAGTGTGCAATCCCTGGCCTGAATCAGTCGACGCTCGGTGGTGGCAGTAAGGAGCCAGTCATCCAGATAGGGAAACACCTGGAATCCCAGGCGCCTCAAGTGAGACGCTACTACTGCAATACATTTGGTGAAGACCCTGGGGGCTGAGGTCAGACCAAAGAGCAGGGCCCAAAATTGAAAGTGACTGGCTCCCAGCCAGAGGCGCAAGTGATCCCTGGATGCTCTGGCCATTTTGATGTGGTAGTACGCGTCCTTGAGATCTATTGAGCACATCCAGTCATCCTTCTGTAAGAATGGAAGGATCGATTGAAGCGTGACCATCCGGAACTTTTCTTTCTTGACGAAGGTATTGAGCTTGCTTAGGTCCAGAATTGGCCTCCAGTCCCCTGTCTTTTTTGGAACTAAAAAGAACCTTGAGTAAGTTCCGAATCCTCTTTGGTCCTCCGGGACTGGTTGGATGGCTCTTTTTTCTAGCAGCTTTGAAATTTCTATAGCTGCAGGGTCTCGCAGATGGGGCGGTACATCTGGGAGTCTTTTCTGCGGTAATGGGGGGAATAGAAACGGAATTCTGTAACCTCTGGTAATAATGCTTTTTACCCATTTGCCTGAGGTAAGACTTTGCCAGGCCTGAGGGTATAAAGCTAAGTGACCCCCGACTGCCTCCAGAGCAGGACAGTCGGGCCTCCTCTCAGGAGTGATGGAAAGGCTTCCCGGGGAGTGTACCCCTGTCACCTTGGTTTTGCGGGCCCCCTCTGCTGCCAGGGCGACGTCTTCCACCTCTGCCCCCCCTCTGCCTCTGGAGGGGGGATCACTCTGTGTGCCTGGGAAAGAGCCTTGGGGTTTTCGAAACCACATTTTTCCACCACGTTGCCCTTTGGGGTACGGTCTGGATGGGGTGGAAAAACGGACTCCGACAGCAGACAGAGTCTTTCCCTCTTGCTCACACCGGGTATCCCTGTCACCTTGGTTTTGCGGGCCCCCTCTGCTGCCAGGGCGACGTCTTCCACCTCTGCCCCCCCTCTGCCTCTGGAGGGGGCATCACCCTGTGTGCCTGGGAAAGAGCCTTGGGGTTTTCGAAACCACATTTTTCCACCACGTTGCCCTTTGGGGTACGGTCTGGATGGGGTGGAAAAATGGACTCCGACAGCAGACAGAGTCTTTCCCTCTTGCTCACACTGGGTAAGGGTCTCCTTTACTTTTGGGCCAAAAAGAGTGGCACCGTCAAATGGGGCGTTAGTAAAGGAAGACTTGAAGGCTTCCGCAAAGGAGCATAAGCGCATCCAGGGTTGTCTATCAAGAGCAATCGCTGAAGCCGCAGCCCTACTCGATCCTTCGGCTGCATATGAAATGAGCCTCATGGACGAGTTCACAATTGATGTAAGGGTATTGAGTTGTGCTGTAACTTTTTCCGAGACAGCAGCATCTGTAGTACCCTGGAGGGTATCTCCCAACTCTTTGATTAGATCCCTCTGTAACCGTGTGAAATGCGTCAAATAGTTCAGCGATCGCATGGAAAAAGCCGCTGAACTAAAAATGCGCTTCCCATACCTGCCCATAGTCCTAGAATCTCTGTTAGGCGGATGGACAGATGAGGAAGATTCAGACATCTCCTTTTTAGTGGCCGCTGCCACCACCATAGCGTCCACTCTAACTCCTTTTGTGAGATAAGCCTTGTCTTGAGGGGCAGTAATATATTTATTAGGCTTTCTAGGGACTGGCTCCACTGTGTCAGGTGTCTCCCACTCCCTTCGAGCAATCAATTCCATCAACTCATCAAAGGGCGGAGTGACCCAGGAGGAGGAAGGGCGAGCACCGAATGCCTTCAGCAAGACTGACTCATCCTCAGAAGGGGGTAGGGCCTGCCAATCACCTCTCTGTTTCAGGATCTCCAGGATGTCAGAAAAGGAGACATCCTCTGAGGGTGATTTCGGGGACCCTTCTGACTCATCTAAGTCAGTGTCCGATGTTAAGGATTCTTGTGGAGAATCCAAGTGTCTCCTCTTACACAATCTTTTCCTCGGAACTTCCTCAGGGGGGCATCCGATGAAGCCTCCGAGGAAGAGGGGGCTTCCTCTGGGAGCGGCTGAGACACCAGTGCTCGATGCTTTGACATAGCCGTGGATGCAGAGGAGGATAACGGACCTTTATGGGAAGGAGAAGCTGTCTCTGCTGAAGTGGTTGTCTGAGTCAACAACACCTTCCTCATGAGGTCGAAGGCCCCCGGGTCCCAAGTCGAGGAATCCCTCTGTTCCGAAGAAAGCGGAGGGATCCCCGAGACGGGGACCGAGGGCATCGACCCCGTGGACGGAGCTGAGTCGATCCGTGCCGAGGCACCGAGAGGGAGAGTCGGAACCGAAACATCGGTCCGACTCTCGGTCCCCGAACCAAGGATGGATCATCGGCTCCGCGATTCCGGTAATGGGTCCGTCGGAGTCGAAGTGAACGGTGGCAACTGAGAGAAGGACGGTTCTGGCACCGAGGGCTCCACGATCATCAGATCAGCCTCTCCTGGCTCCGAAGACTGAATAGGCCTCGGAGGAGGAACAGATGGAGATAAGGGAAGGCCTTCGAGTCTCGACACCAACTGGGAAGAGACTGAGATGAGTTTGGACAAGGCCGTATTCTCCATTAACTTCTGCACCACATGGTCTACATCGGTGTCAGAAAGGGGCCTAGAAGAACGCGTCGAAGGAATCGAAGACGGAGCCGACCTCAAAAGCACAGGAGGTGGAAGCTCCATCACCGGTTACAAGACTCGAGGCTCGGTGACAGACAGAAGTTCGACACTCGGCCCCGAGGTCTGTGGAACCGGTGAACGAACCTTAAATGAAGAGCTCGGAGCCGATGACATGGGCTCCGACGTCTTTGATTCCTTAGAGGATTTAGATGCCTGGTCAGATTTATCCAGATCCTCTTGAAATGCAGGCTTCAAAAGGCCTCTGTCCATGAGCTTCCTGCGCCTATCAGTCATGACCCTTCCACTAAAAGAATGACAAATGGAGCAGTCTACTTGCAGATGGAGAGGGCCAAGACAGTAGACGCAGGAGCTATGGTTATCTGTGACAGACATTTTCTGTCCACATTGGCACCGTTTGAAGCCTGACTTCGCTTTCTCAGACATAATAAAAATATAACAACAGTCAAATCCAGAAAAGTTATATTAAGTCTACACAATCCTGTACAGACAGTCACAGGCAAAATAATGGTAATAGCCTAAATAAGTTCAGTCAAATCCAGTAAATTTGTCAAATCCAGTAGTATATTCAAGTTAGTGGGTGGGGTAGGCCCCGAGGGAACTAACTAACTATATATATTAAGAAATATATACGTATAAAGAAGAGAAACCCTCGAATCACTACACACACATACACTAGAGGCTTAAAGGTGAAAATAGAAACACTATCTAAGAAATCTTTAGACAAAAAATGCAATCTTATCTGCCAGGTGGTCTGAGCTCATCAAATATGATGCAAACGTTGCAGCGGCAAACTAGATCTGAGGTAAAGGCAGAGGGAATTATGGGAGACAGGTTGGTCTCGAGCTTCTTCTCAATGCAGAGCTTTGCCAAGTGGCCGACTCGGAGCCGAGGATCGGCTCCGAACCCCATGTGTAAGAACAAACGGCGAGATTGAACACTCTCACATCAAATGTTACAATGAGAAATTCCTGCTGTGTAATAAGTACTAGGCTTATGAGCATCTGAGCTTGCTATAATCAAGGCAGTTAGTTGAGTGGAGAGAAAGGTAATGGTTGGATGGGGTGGATGATATTAGAGTGGGAGTTGCAAGGGCATAGCCAGCATGTTTTTAGGTGCGCTTTTAGTAAAGTTTTGAAGTGGCTGCATGATGGTACGGAGGTAATTGTGGGTGGGAGTGAGTTCCATAATTTGGCTATGGCGCAAGAGAATAGTGCTTCACCAGCAGAGTTATTGGCTTTAGTGATCTGCAAGTGATTTTTGTTGCTGGATCTTAGTGGTCTGGTGGTGTGATAGGGTTGGAGTAGATTCTGGAGGGATGGGACATTTAGTGGATGGTTGACTGGTTTGTGGGCGAATGAGAGTTGATACCACTGAAGGAGGTGAGGGAGTTCAAGCCAGCCCAGTTCAGTAAGTGAGAGACAGTGGTGACTATGGTAGGATGCCCCTGTGGCGAATTTGGCGATTTTGTTGTAGCAGGTCTCTAACTTGTTTAGATCACATTGCCTTAGGTTGGTATATATTGGAGAGGCATAAAGTAGGGTGGAGATAAGGTGGGAATTTGCTATTGAAATCTTTGCTGCTTTGGTGAGAAATTACTTATTTCTGTATAATGCTCCTATTTTTTTGTGGACTTTTTTTATGGTCATGGATATGTGAATGTCAAATTTTAGTTTATTGTCTATTTCCACTCCTAGCAATTTGGTGTGTTCAGTTTGGGTATATAGTGGTGGTGTCTTTTGCTGTGATGTTAAAGTGAGAGTTGTTTTGAGTATGTTTGGTGGGTTGGAAGATGAGTAGTTTAGTTTTGTTTGGGTTGAGTATTAATTCGGCATCGGATAACCATGTTTAAACAGAGGAAAAGGCTTCCTGTGTGACTTTTTGCAGTTTGGGTAGGGACTGGGCTGAGCAGATGATGGTCGAGTCATCTGCGTATTGTATGAGTGTGCCATGTTTGGTGGCAGAGGCTAGATTATTGGTATAAACAGAGAAGAGTAGGGGTCCAAGGATGGATCCTTGGGGAACCCCTATGGAGACAGGTAGTTGGGAAGATATGTCATTCTGCCATACAAAGGATTGTTGGCGGTCAGACAGGTAACTCTGAAACCAGTTGGTGACTGATTGTGAGAAGGATAGGTTATTGAGGACAGAGATAAGTTGTTTGTGTGGGACCATGTCAAATGCTTTAGATAGGTCTAGGAAAGTAGCAGAGGGGAGATAGCCATTGTTTTTATGCTGAAGGATAGTGTTAGTAAAGGAGAGTAAGGCAGTGGTGGTGCTATGGTTTGGTCGGAAACCATGCTGAGTACTGGAAAGGAGGTTGTTAGTAAGTAGGTAGTCTGAGACCTGAGAGTGTATGCGTCTCTCTAGTATTTTGGAGAGTGGAGAGAGAATAGCTATGGGGCGGTAATTGGTTAGTTCTGCGGAGGGTCCGCCTTTGTGGAGGGGAATTATATGCAATACTTTCCACAGTGTGGGAACGTAACTTTCTGACAGAGATAGGGTAATCAAGATGGATACTGGGTAGGCCAGAGCATCAGCTGCGATTTGTAGGTATTCACTTGGGAGGTTGTCTGCTGCTAATTTGGTGGGTTTAAGTTTAGTTATGAGTTTTTTTATGTTGGAGGTAGGTACAGCAGAAAAAGAGAAGGCAGTGGGGAGATTACTAGTTGAAGGTGTGGGTTGGAGGGGAGGGGGGGGGGTTGTGTTGTTTAGCTAGTGATAGTATGGTTTGGGTGAAGTGTGTGTTGAATGAGGTAGCAATATTTTCTGAGGAGTGAGGGATGTTAGGAGGAGGGATACTGACTTTACCTGGGTGGAGGATGGAGTTTATGGAGGACCAGAATTGTTTGGGGCTGTGTTGTGAGGAGTCTAAGGCAGACTGGTAGTATTGGAATTTGTCCTGTTTTATTAGCTTTTTGACTCTGTTGCGTAGTTCTAGGAATTTCTGTCTTGCTGAGGGGTTTTTGGTTTTGCACCAGTGCTCCCAGGCTTTATCCCTGTTTTTAATTTCTGACTTAGTGGTTTTCTGTAGCCATGGGGAGGGTTGTGCTTTGGTTCTGGAAAATCTTATGGGGGCATGGTAATTAAGGATGTTCAGGAAGGTAGTATTAAAAAATTCAACTGCGTCATCTAGTCTGAGGTACTTTAGAGGATGCAAGTTACATTCTTTGAGGGATGAGACGAATGTGAGTGGGTTAAAGTTTAGTTTTTTACGTATTTGATGGTAGATGACAGGTTTAGCTTGGTATAGGCATTTTTTGAGTAGGAATGTTGGGGAGTGATCACTGAGGCTATCTGATAAGCAGCCTGTTATATATGATTGGGGGCTCTTACTGACTAGTATCCAATCCAGGGTAGTGTGCTTGCTGGAGTTTTTATTTATCCTGGTTGGTGACTGGACTAGTTGGGTGAAGCCATGAAGGTGCACATGATGGGTTGGATTGTTGCCAGTACAGGATTGCCAGTCAATACTGAAATCACCTAAGATGATAGTTTCTTGGGGGAGATGGTGAGTAGACCAGCTGAGGAGGTTTTCTAGTGGAGGGATGTTTTGGTCAGGTGGGAAGTAGCATCCAATTATGTTGATGGTTTTGTTTTGGTTAATTTTGAGGTTGGTATATATTATTTCTTCATTGCCTATTTGTGGAGCTGATGATTTTAAGATCTGGATGTTTAGATGCTGTTTAAATATTATAGCTACACCACCTCCTTTTTTGTTTAGCCGGTCTACTCTTAGTATGCCGTAACCTGTAGGGAGTATTTGCTCACTGGTAATGTGAGGTTTTAGCCAGGTTTCTGTCAGGATGACTATATCTGGGGAGGGCAAGTCTATGGTAGCATGGAGTTCGTGGACTTTGTTAGATATACTTCTAATATTTAGGCTTAGTAGAAGGAAGTCACTTGGGTTTCTATTGGCTGTAATATTGGAGAAGTTGTGGTTTCTAGTCTGACTATGAGGATTGGGGTTGGAGATGGTAGGGCCAGGGTTGGGGTGGATATCTCCACTTAGGGCTAGTTTTGATATGCATGAGATTATTAGTTTTCTCAGTTTTTGAATGTGTTTGTTTATAAGGGAAACTTTATGATTGTGCTCTGTGGGTAATAGGTATGGTGGGAGGGTTACTATGTTAAGTTGTAGGGATGCTTTATGTTTGAGTAATATAATTGGTAGAATATGTGGGGGGTGCATAGGGATGGTTCTTGAGCTGGTGGGAGGGGAGCTGAGTGTGGGTGAGACATGAGTGGTGGTGTGAATAGTAGTACAGTGGTAGTGGTTGAGTGGGGGAATGATGGAGCTTTGGTAGGATGTAAGATATGCAAGGAGAGTGCATGCAGTGAGCATAGGAAAGGTATGCTTGTACATGTTAGTTGAGGAGGTGTGATGGTAAAGGGAAGATGGAGGAGGTAGTGTTGGGTTAGCGCTGTGGTTGGCTATTGGAAAGATGGGAGGGGTTTGAGTGCAATAAAGGTGGGACCACTGGGGCAGGAGGAATAGGGGCCGGGGTGGGGAGCGAAGTGGGTAGAGACCCTGTTAGTTGCTCTTATGAGGGCGCTGGAAACAATCACAAAGCAAAGACAAGTATGTGTTAAGAAACAATCACAATTGACCAAAGACTGCTCTGAAACTGTAAGTCATTTGTTAATTTTTCAGGTGGAAAAACAGGATAACCTTGTATCATTAGGCTACTGTGGTCATAGTTTAAATTAACAAACACACAGTATTGATCAGTTATGGATACTATTTGCTAACAGATGGGAATGAGAGAAAGTGGAAGGTGTGTGTGTGTGTGTGTGTGTGTGTGTGTGTGTGTGTGTGTGTGTGTGTGTGTGTGTGTGTGTGTGTGTGTGTGTGGTGGGGGGGGGGGCTGCTTACAAGCCAAAGCAGAGTGCTCTCCAGGGGAAAATAAATATTGGCTCAAACAGGTAGACACATACTCAAAGTTAACTGTAGCTGTTTGCAGACAGTTCAGACCCGGACTGCACTTTTCCTACAAGAATGTTAAAGGTGGTACCGCAGTTGAATACTTAAGAGTGGTGTTAGGTTCAAAGTTAACTGTAGCTTTTTGCAGACAGTTCAGGCCCAAACTAAGCTTTTCCTACAAGAATGTTAAAGGTGGTACCGGAGTTGAATACTTAAGAGTGGTGTTAGGTTCAAAGTTAGCTGTAGCTGTTTGCAGACAGTTCAGACCCGGACTGCACTTTTCTTATAGGAATGTTAAAGGTGGTATCGCAGTTGAATACTTAAGAGTGATGTTAGGTTCAAAGTTAACTGTAGCTGTTTGCAGACAGTTCAGACCCGGTCTGCGCTTTTCCTACAAGAATGTTAAAGGTGGTACCGTGGTTGAATACTTAAGAGTGGTGTTAGGTTCAAAGTTAACTGTAGCTGTTTGCAGACAGTCCAGACCTGTCTAGAATTTTCAGGAAGAACGCCTTTAGCAACGCCTACTTGGAGTATTCCAGTTGTCACCCAAGCAGGCAAAAGAAAAACATTGTCATACTCGTATGACCATGGAATATCAGAATAAGGTTCATGAACTGGAATATATAGGTATCCTATTTTTAGAGAGAGGGTATCCAAAACATGTAACTGAGGATGTCATAGGTTACATTAGAAGTGAATGGGGGAAAAGATATAAACCACTATTGGGGGTGGAAATGGTTAAGAATAGTAATCAAGTTGAGGATCTGACATCCACTAGTTACAGTAGAGCATGTGTAATACCCTTCAATGGTTTCACAGGGGATGTCAGAAAGATTATTAGAAACAACTGGAAAATTTTAAAATGTGACAATGAGATTTTCCAAATAGTGGGGGACGAATCAAAATTTGTTCCCAGGATAAGTTGCAACCTTAAAAGAAAATTTGAGAACAAAAGCCATATTATTCAGTCCACCATGGGTGGCACCACCAAGTGTGGACATTGCAACCAATGCCAAGCAATTTTCGAAGACAATACACTGGTCATAGACAAGAAGGATCACACTGTATTGAGATTCAAGAAGGGGAATTGTTAGATGCAAAATGTGATATACCTTGCTACGTGCAATGGTTGTCCCAGTTTTTATGTGGGAAAGACAGGGAGGCATCTAAGATGTAGGATTTATGACCATCTGTACGCCATTAGGAAAGAGGATGGAAACAATGCCTTATACAGGCACATTAGGGATAATGATAGATGTTCCACCTTCAAATTTGCCATATTATAGGTGTTGAACAAACCAGTTAGAGGGGTAATGTTAAAGCATTACTAGGAGAGAAGGAAGTTAGATGGCAAATTCTTTTGAATGCCACAACTCCACCAGGTATTAATGACCATATCCCCATCAAACCTGTTACTGAAGCCAGGATTTATTAAAACAGAGTTTTTTTTCCAACATGAATGGGGATGTGACATCATCTCATGAATACTGTAATCAGAAAATGAGGAATTGTGATTGGTGATGTTAAAGTATTTAAATCTTAATTGATTTATTGTATTTGTTCTGATGAAGTCTATATTTTTTAGATGAAAGCGCTTAACTTGTAATTTTTTAAAATAAATGTTTTAACTTTCAACTGAGCCGCACCCCATGCATCAACAATTCTCTGGTATCTTTCACGTAGTTGTTTGGTGTTTCATTCTAAGTGGACTATGTAGATTTCCTTTAGTTATTTGTCATACGAAGGTCATACTTACTGTACCTGGTGGGCTTCTTTGAAGAGGTCGCTAAGGCAATGAATGAGGGAAAAATAGTGTATTCTGCCTGCCTAGATCTGGCTAAAGAATTTGATGCAATACCCCACTCGAGTATACTCAACAAGCTGACAGAATATTTGCATAAACCCTTTTATAACATGCTGTTTAGCTGGCTGGCTCATGAATAGGACCCAGGAGGTTAAGATCAGTGAGGCCACCTCCACAAAGAGGCTGGTCATGAAGGGAATCCCTCAGGGGTCTGTACATGGCTGACTCCTCTTTGGCATGTACTTCTTGGATGTCAAAGGCAATGTCAAAGGCCTGTGGCTAACCAAGTTTGCAAATGATTGCAAACTGGGAGGAGTTGTTGAATCCCCCCAAGATATGAACACTATTCAGGAAAGTCTAACACAAATGTTTGGTGCCAAAGCTGTGGTTTAAAACTCAATACCAAGAAATGCATTATAGTACCTTTTGGGAAGTCTGCCACTCTGGGTAACTATGTCATCAATAAAGCACCCTTAAAAGTTGATTCCTTAGTCAAGGCTCTGGGAACTCATATAGACAGTAACCTAGCCTTCGATGAACATGTGTCTAAGGTAGTAAGAAAATCTTTCAAGTTTGCTCAAATTATAAGTAAGGGCATGGCATCTATGCCCAGACAGGTCATCATACCAATGAACGTGGCCCTCATCAGACCTATCATAGAGTAGGCCCTCATCAGACCTATCATAGAGTATAATGCCCCTTTTGGTATGTACCTGACCAGACACATGCAGAAACTGGAACATCCACAAAGGTTAATTACAAATAGAATACAGGGAGTAAACACAATGTCCTGCACTGATTGTCTTAAAGCCCTCTCTCTTTACCTGGTATCATACAGACTTCTGAAAGGTGACCTTTGCCAAATGTACAGTGCATTCCTGGACCCTGTTTTGATGAACCTTTTATACTTTTGCAAAACAAACAGAACTACTAGATTAAAATAACTAAGGTTTGCTTGCAGCATAAACAGGCATGTTGGAGAGACAGATATGTTTCTCAGAGAATTCCCATTCTCTACAACAGGTTCCCCATCCAAGTGAAGCAGAGTTCTTCCATAACCCTTTTTAAGTACAACATAGACCAGTTGCTGGGTAAATGGAAATGCACTCCTGGTCTGGTGCCTATGTCTCTGATGGACAGAGGCAGTCAGTAAATCACCCCTATAAAAATCAAATTTGTGGATCACATTAGGGTTGCACACCTATGTTTATAATAGTCTTTGTGATCATTAGCCTAGTATATGCCTATGAACCTATGAGACCTGTTAAACCACTCCTTTTCCCATAATTCATAGAGTCTGACAAATGATGCCACATTTATTTATTGCTATTTTATTTTATATTTGTTGACCTGGTTAGTCCATCTGAGCTGACAGCCCTTTATCAGAGGAGGCCCGGGGAGAAAAGCTCCACAAGTTAATAATACAGGTAAGGAGAATAATAAAAAAATTTATAATGTATATATATATATGTGTGTTTTATTAGTTGATATTATGTCTCTAGTGCTTCTCCTTTAAATCAGTGGCTATTAAGCTAATTGTTTATTAGAAACTGACACTGATAGGCTGTTGCTGATTTTAAAAATGCCTGTGGAGTTTATTGAGTTGTCTGATGAAGTAGCTCTGGCTACGAAAGCGCTCACCATTTTTGTACTGTGTATTAAACTTTGGAGCTTTATTTGATACTATCTGCTGTGGTCTGGTGTTTCTTATATTTTTCTGCAAATACTAGTTGTTTGGAAACCCAGTCTGCTCATACCACTTTGTATTTTTTATTTGATATTGTTGTTTGTCTTTCGGCTTTTCCCGGTTAGGGGTCACCACAGTGGAACTCCTGTCCGCTAATGATTGGCAGTTGTTTTTTTTTTTTGTTTTTTTATGGTGTCGAGCTACCAGCCCAACGCCCAACCTTCAACAAAGGCACACCCATTCAATGCATGTCTTTTGAACGGCCACTCAACCGGGGGAGGACATTTGATGATATATATATATATATATATATATATATATATATATATATATATATATATATATATATATATATATATATATATATATACACTTACAAGAACATTTATAGTATATATAGACTTCTAAATTAAACTGTCAATAAAAAAACAAATAAAATCAATATTACAGAGTTTAGAATGTGATTGGCATAAGTATTGTTTAGAAGATGCACCGTTTAGGATATCTTAGCTAAGGAAGAAAAGTAAATGAGGGTAATAGAGGTGATGTGAGAGTAAGTATATGGTTAGGTTGAGTGAAGAGTGCAAAACACATAGATAAGGTGGCTATAGAGGTAATGGATATACAGAAATTAAACACTGGATAGAGGCAGGCAACCTTCAAGATAATCAAAGGTGCAAACTCTTCATCTCAGACCTACTACTTGGAACTCTTTCCAGTCTCTGTCTTAGGTTCATAGGTTCATACTAGGCTATCTGCCCTAGGGCATTTATAAGCCTAGCCAGAGTGTGTTTGGCTTTCGCCACCCATTTTAAATGAATTTTGCTATGCCCTTTTTCGAGGTTAGTATACTGTGCCTCTGTCTAACAGTGACACAGAAGTGATACCCAGAGTAAACCTACGATCTCCCATCCACTCATCAAGATTCCTCTTGAAGAGAGTCAATGAGGGACTCTGCCTAACCTGGACTGGGATTTTATTCCAGAGTGAAGGGAGCCTCTGGGTTATGAATCTGTCCCTCCAGCATGTCCTTTTTATTTCAGTGCTGCGGTTCAAGTCTCTCGAGCACGTAGCTCAATGGGATTTGGATTTTCTGAGGTGCAGCATGTCCATTAATTCCGGGTTGGACATGGCTTTATACGTCAGGCACAGATCACCTCTGAGCAGGCGGTATGCCACTGAGTAGAGCTGGAGTTTCTTTAACCGGGCAGCATATGGCATCTGTTTGAGCCCTTTGATCCTCTTGGTGAGGTACGTTTGGGGTCTTTCCAGTTGCTGCAGGTGTCTGGTAAGGTACATCCCAAAAGGGGCATTGTACTCAATTATGGGCCTGATGAGGGATGAGTAAAGAGGCACGATGACCTCCCCTGATCTAGATGTGAATCCCTTCATGATTAGGTGGGCTATATAAAATGTTTTTCTAACCACTTTGGCCACGTGGTTTTCAAATGAGAGATTGCTATCAACTTGGGTCCCCAGGTCACTAATTACTTCTTCCGTACTTAATGGATTACCACCTATGTGGTAATTTGTGGGCACTTTTTGGCGTTTAGCTTGAGGCCATGGCTCTGGCACCAGTTGTCTGTTTCTATGAGGCCCTTTTGTAGGATGCTTGTGTCAGCTGGAGAGTTGATTATGGCACCCAGTTTGCAGTCATCTGCGAACTTGGTCAGCCACAGTCCTTCCGTGTTGGCCTGTACCTCCGAGAAATATATACCGAACAAGAGAGGTCCCAGGACTGAGCCTTGTGGGATGCCACTTGTAACTGGTTTGGAGTCTGACATGGCTCCAGCAATTCTAACCATGTGGGTTCTGTCCTTGAGCCAGTTTGCAACCCATCTAGTGACACAGTGGTTTATATTTAAGCTGGTGAGCTTATCTATAATGCCCGAGTGGGGTATTGTATCAAAGGCTTTTGCGAGGTCCAGGTAGGCTGTGTGGACCACCTTCCCCTCGTCAATGGCCTTGGTGACTGCTTCAAAGAAATTGACCAGGTTTAAGAGGCAGGATCTGCCCTTAACAAAGCCAAACTGGGTAGGATCCAGTGTCTGTAGGTCCCCAATATCTTTATTTATGAGGTCCATGATGATCCTTTCCATAGCTTTGCAGACCAAGCTAGTCAGGCTTATGGGGCGATAGTTTCCAGGATCCGTTGAGGCACCACCTTTGTGGACAGGGACCACTGTTGCTGTATGCCACTCTTTGGGTACATATCCTGTAGTAAGGCTGAGATTGAACAGTAGTTTTATGTTTGGGTTTAGCTCTTCTTGGAGTTCATGTAGGACGCAGCCCAGGACATCGTCTGGTCCCATTGTTGCTGTGTTTTTTGCTTTGGAGAGGGTGGCTCTTACCTGAGCATCTGAGATGTCAGGGGGGCAGCACTCTGCTGGGATAGATATTTGCCCTTTTGGTGGGGAGGGGGGGAGAAGTTTTTGCTGAACCTGTCAGCTAGGATGTTGGCAATGTCTGTGGGTTTGGTGTATTTTTTGTCATTTTGGACTAATTCTGAGCATATCTGGGAATTCCCACCCAGGTTCCTAACATAACTAAAGAAAGCCTTGTGATTATCCTTAGTGTCCTGTGCAATTTTTCTCTCAAAGCTGGCCTTAGACGATTTTATGAGTGCCCGTAGGTTTTTGCTAATACTGATCAGAGATGCCTTCCCTTTTTGGGATTTTGCTCTATCATGTAGTAGCTTCCTCCTTCTATTGTATAGTTTGTTTATGTCTGGGGTCCACCAGACAGGACGCCTGCCTTTGGAGGATTGGGTCTTGGTTTTATTTGGGATTGCATGATCCATGCATTCCTGAAGGTGTTCATAGAATGCGTTTATAAAGGATTCTGCGGTCTGGGCCGTATTTTACACAGGCCCGGGGGCTTTGAAGGATGCCACCTCGGTTTTGAGGAGTGTGAAATTTGCTTTAGAGAAGTTTTTCACTGTGGTTTTCTGGGCAGGGGGTGGGGTCGGGATGTGAATATCCAGTGAGATTAATTTTTGGTCTGATCTTACCAGTGAGGGATACACTTCTGGTCTGGAGCATAGAGCCCCTATGTTGGTTATGATCAGGTCCAGTATGTTTTCCCCTCTTTTGGGAGTGGTAACAAGTTGTTCCATGGCATTTGAGTTTATAAATTCTAGGAAACTTTGGGCAAGGGAGTTGGAGCTAGAGTAATGCTCCCAGTCTATGTTTGGGTAGTTGAAGTCACCCAATATAATGGTGTTTGGAGAGACCTTCATATTTTCCAGTGTTTTGAGGAAGGCTGAGTGGGGTTCCTGGGTTTGGGAGGGTGGTCTGTAGCAGGCTATAAACTGGAAGGCAGTTTTATCCACAGTTAGTTGCACATGGATAGTCTCTGATGGGCATATCATCTCTCATGCAAGCTCCCACAGATCTAGACTTCCATCAGGATAGCTGGAATAAGAAAAGAGATGAGGCCTTAGTCAGCCATCAAACTCATGTGAAGGTTACTTTACTTGTCACCTGAAATGAGGACACAGTATTTACAGTATATTCATAAAATAATCCTGGACACTGCGTAATAATTAAAGCTTTTTTGTTAAAGTGAATAAACAAGTGTTTTTGGATATACCTACCAGCATGTTAACTTATTGGGTACACTGCCTAATCATTAAATCTTTTTTGTTAAAGTGAATAAACGGCAAATGTTTTTGGATATAGCTACCAGCATGTTAACTTATTGGGTACACTGCATAATCATTAAATCTTTTTTGTTAAAGTGAATACACGCCAAGTGTTTTTGGGTATACCTACCAGCATGTTAACTTACTGGGTACACTGCGTAATCATTAAATCTTTTTTGTTAAAGTGAATAAACGCCAAGTGTTTTTAGATATACCTATCAGCATGTTAACTTATTGGGTACACTGCATAATCATTAAAGCTTTTTTGTTAAAGTGAATAAAAGACAAGTGTTTTTGGATATACCTACCAGCATGTTAACTTATTGGGTACACTGTCTAACCATTACAGCTTTTTTGTTAAAGTGAATAAAAGACAGGTGTTTTTGGATATACCTACCAGCATGTTAACTTATTGGGTACACTGCCTATTCATTAAATCTTTTTTGTTAAAGTGAATAAATGGCAAGTGTTTTTGGATATACCTACCAGCATGTTAACTTATTGGGTACACTGCCTAATCATTAAATCTTTTTTGTTAAAGTGAATAAGCGACAAGTGTTTTTGGGTATACCTACCAGCATGTTAACTTATTGGGTACAAATCATTAAAGCTTTTTTGTTAAAGTGAATAAATGACAAGTGTTTTTGGATATACCCACCAGCATGTTAACTTATTGGGTACACTGTCTAAATGTTCCAAATAATGTGTACCTTCACATCCTTCAGAATGCTTGACCTCTCTGCCTCAGAATGAAGCCTCAGACAGGTAGCGGGTATCTCATCCAAACTTTGTAATCTCTTTGTTTTACCGTTGTAGGCAGACTGGTGGACTTTGTGATATTTCAGTCCCAACTGTCACTGGACCACCACTTGCATAATGGAAGGTCACTTGCCCTCTAGTGATGAGGGCAAAGACACACTAAGAGTGCCACGTGACTTTCCAAAAGACTGCCTAACTGTGAAGGATCATGCTTATCCTTGAGGTCTTAAGAGTAATGAACTCTCACCTGTGGCCAACCTCAAAGAAATCACCCTAGGATTTGCAAGCAAAGCATCTATATACTGGCTGCTGATACTCTAACTTTACCCTGTCTGAGTAGTTTGAGGGACTCTGTGACATTTTTGACTCAATGAAAAGAGATTTCATTTAATCTGTTTCCACTACTTACATAGGAACAGGGAAAGGATACTACCAGACACTCCAGTCTATCAGAGTCTGCCTAAACTGTACTAGATAATGTGTAATCTTCAACACTTCCAGGGAGGAATCCTCAGATTCTGGCTGACCTGCTAGAGCATCCATAAACAAATGGTAAGAGATCCTCTTTTATCTGGACTTCTAGTCTGGGAAGTTTCCAGAGGGAGATCCCACCTTTAGACCTCTCTTATATGGGCTTGGATATCTTTCCAGTGGACTAGTGACTGCAACAACTTCTTTTTCTAGCTTGCATCCCTTTACCCTGCCCCACTGCTTCTTTTGCATGTACAAGAGCTCTCTTGTCCCTGCTGTGGATTTCTGCCAGGGTCCTGTGTATACCCACACTGCCTGAAAACTGTCTGTGCAAGATTATTCATGTCCTTCAGTTATCAGGGAGACTGACACTCAAATTCTGATCAGCCTTGCACTACTCCACCTGATCAGACATCCTCTGATCCACTTTCATCCATACTTAAACAAAGGGGTTTGGTCTACTGAGAAGGACATATAAGTTCAAAAAGGGAAAACACCCACCAAACAATTCCTACAAAAGTCACAACCCTCCCAGATGCACAGCAGTTATCAATGGGGGTCACTTCTGTATGTTTAGTGGGAACAGCTGCAAGGGTGTACATCCTCAGTTCAGGAGGTCTAGTGAAAGCACCTCCTGCCATGACAAGAAAAGATCTGAGTGTCCTACCTGACTCTTCTTTCCCTTGGACCATCCTATTCATGTTAGATCATGTGTGTTTGAGTGTCCTTCAGGACGGCAAACAACACTTTAGGTAAGCTTCATGGATCATCCTTTGGCCAGAGGGCTGCAGATCCATTTTCATCTAGATGTCTGAGGAGAGGACTAAGTCTATGGTGAATGGCCTGGGACTGCCACAAGAAAAGACCCACATCCAGACCCCCTCTAACCTAGGCTGAGCATGCCTAGACTCTCTACAGACCACTACATCTACTTTTTCTCCTTCCAGCATGCAGCCCTCCCCTGGTGATCATTCTACATCAGTGAGAAATCTCCAACTAGGGCTTTTGTCCACTTAAAGAAATGTTGCTTAGCATTGCCCACAGTGAAATGGACAAACTAAAAAACAACACAAAATATAAAAAAAATTTAATTGTAATAAATGTCATAGGTAAAATATGTGAGGCCTTAGTGTATCTCCCATTTCCAACCTGCAGGTGCTGACAGCCTTGTCTATCCCTACTCTAACATCTGTTTCGGCATATTCCATGACTATTATTGTACACTCAGAGACTGATAGCAAGATAGCAACTTCTCACTCTTCCAAGGTACTGATGAATGTTCTGGCAATGGTATAGCCTGATGTCAGTTTTCTTAGTGCCTTTTTGCACCATTCTGTCCTAATCATTAACTCTCCCTCTGGCTACCCTAATGATCCATTTATTCCCCTGGTGAGATCTCCACAGTATATTCATTCCTCGAGTAACATCAGGCAATCTGGGAATGAAACTGACATTTGTGCAGGTGAAAAGCTTTTTTCTTCTTCATCCTAACATTCTGTTACATTACCATTAATGCTTCAGATAAGCTGCAGTGATCATTGTGCTGGAGTGTTACATACTTCTGAGAATGATGTAAGCCAGAAAATAGCCCTGTCTATCAGGAGAAGCATGTTGTGTACCCTGGACATGTCCTTCTTTCCATCACCCGAAGAGTGGTGAGTGGGCACAGTCCCTTCATTCCTCTCCCTCCACTGCCAGCTTCAGCAGGCAACCAAGCTGCTATCTGAACTTGTGTTACCTGTTTTATGCAACTTTAGCCATCTGTGCCAAGGGAAATGCAGAGGGAAATTGCATAAAGAAATATTTTTAAGTCAAATGAAGACTTTGATGAAGGAAACCTAAAATGCATCTGTGAAATAGCAGCTTGTCAGACTTTCTCCTACTGCAATAACTGCACTAGCATGCAATCCAATACATCTATGATTCTGTGGATTCCTGTGTCATGGCAGCGTCTTCAGGTTCAGCTATTAAGAGACATACATGGCTGAGAACCTTGCCTTTACCACTGATATGAAAGTGTACTTTTTAAATGCATAGCTAGACAAAGACGTAACTCAGGTAAAAAGGAAAACCTTATAAATAGCAAATGAGCTTCCCTGCTCTCTCTTTCTAAAATATAGCTAGAATTGTCCAACCAATATATGGCCCCTTCATAGAAAGTAATCACAAACAGAGCAATCTAAACTAAAAAGAAGACCTCAGAAAAAGGTCAGTGGACTGGAATCAGGAACCAAGGAAGGCAAGTGGCAAGGGAAGGGAGAATGGCCTACCTCCTAGCAAAGAGGGTGGCTGTCAGTTTTGAGTGACCTACCTCATCGACCCCTCTCACTATCCCCCTCTTTCCCCTTTTTCATGTACCATTTACAGAAAAAATGCTATACTGCATCAAGGAAAATGGTTTGAACTGAATAAGACATTTGGTTGGGTTTATATTAGTAGATCGAATGTTTAGGTGATCAAACACCTAAACATCGATCTTCTAATATCGAAAGCAAAAAACGGTGAACAGCCGATTTAACACAGGGAAGGATTTCCCTTGGCCGTTCACCAGATTTTGCCATTTCCTGTACTACAGAGTGATCTCGGAGTTGGTATAACTGTTACTCAACAAACTCTCTAACCTACATCTTTCCCCCTCTTGCATCAATTGGTTTTCTAGTTACCTCTCCAATCGGCAGCAATCTGTTAAATGGAAGAAATCCACCTCCTCTTACCTCAACACTGTCACTGGTGTACCTCAAGGCTCCATATTAGGTCCATTATTATTCAATATCTTCATTAATGACTTCCACCACAATATCCCAAATGCTAAAATAGTCCAATATGCAGATGACTCAACCATTATCTGCGCTGCAAACTCCATTCCCTCCCTCAAAAAAATAACTCAGGATGCCTTCACAACCACTGAAAAATGGATGCATGACAATCATCTCACTCTCAATCCATCTAAAACCAAACTGATACTATTCACCCCATCAAAAAGCATAACTATTGACAAAAACTCTTTCCTCATAACCAGTCAAAATCATACATCCCTAGAAATTGTCTCCAATGCCAAACTGCTAGGAGCTCTCATTGATAATCAGCTCAAATTTGATTCCCACATACAAACAAACATTAAAAAAACACATCAGAAACTTGGTATGTTCTACCGGCACATACGCTTCCTCTCCCCATCTACTAGATTCCTCCTATCTACCACATACCTCACCCCCTCTCTACTATATGGTGCCCCAATACTAACCAACCTTAAATCCTCTACCAAAACAAAACTTTCTTCCTGCTACAACAAAATCACCAAATTCGCCTCTGGCCATAGATCCTCCTCCCACCACTGTACTGCCCTCCACAAACTGAATTGGCTAGAGCTCCCAAACTATCTTACCTACACTCAACTAACTCAAGCTCATAAGCTCAGCTTTAAGCCCTCACTCTGCCCCTCTCTCTCCTCAGCCTTCACCATGCACCATCCTAATAGACCCCTCAGAACCAACACTCAGAACCTACTTGAACTCCATAAACCTACCCGTCCAGCAGGTAAACTCTTACTTTCCTTTGCCCTGGCCCGCCTCTGGAACTCCCTCCCATCACATATCCGTACTACCAGCAGCCTTCCTATCTTTAAATCTCTCCTCCGTTCACACCTATCTTCTCTCTGGGAATGCTCCTGTACCCACCCTGCATAATTCCTCCAGCTACTACACACTCCTTAATCTACAATCCCTTCCCTTCCATAGGAACACTCTTACTATAGTTAACCACTTATGTAAATACTATCTGTGCACACCTACTAACCAGAATCTTAACTAATACTTTCTCCCTTTACATTTATTAGTGAATATAGAAAATAAAAATTGTAAACTTATTTGTTATTCTTGTATTTGCTCTTCTGTTGCTTTTCCTGTTTTTCTTAATACTATCTTGTGCTTATATGTACTACTATGATACTTATCAAACAGTAGATGTTATGTTCTACCTATTATAATTTACTTTATTCTTATTTGTATTTTTGATATTTTTGATATTGTATCTTTTGGAGCTTTTCTCCCCAGGACTCCATTGAAAATGGGCTCATTCAGTCCAATGGATTATCCTGGCAAACAAACTTCAAATAAATAAATAAATAATAAAGATTTATTTAGGGGGGTGTTGGATGTAAAGGTTTGTTTTGTTTTAGTGGCCAAAGGACATGTTTGCCTGGGATGTTCATTGTTTTCAGATTTGATATCAGAAGATCGATGTTTAGGTGTTTGATCACCTAAACATTCAATCTTCCAATATAGACCCCATTTGGTTAAGGGATGGTTTTGCAAAACAAATAAACAAATAAATAAATAAATAAAATTTAATTCAAGGCTTTCATACCTTTCAGGGAAATGCTTCACCACCTGCATAGCATGTAGGCTTAGAAAGCACCTTCCTGATCCAGCATATTTTTCTTCTGCAACAGAAAATGTCCATCTATAGCATTAAGTGATGGTGCTTTACTTAAGTCTCTACCAGATGTCCAGGAATGCTGGACTTTGAAGACTCATTCTGGACTCCAAACTGAATTCCTTACCATGAGGAAATTCAAAACATTAGACCTACAGACCATCATTCCTTTCTCCTTTATTATTACCAGATGCCTTCATAGTCACCTTTGACATGAAAGCTACTTAGTTTCATATCCCTGATTATAAGGAGTGCATAGGGTTTCTGAGGGTCATTGCAAGGATGCAGCATTTCCAGTCTGCCTGCATGCCCTTTGGTCTGCACACTATCAAATGCTTAGCTCTAGCGGTTGACAACCTTATGGCAAAGGTCTTCCATATTCACCCATATGTGGTTGACTGCCTTATACAAACATGTATGCAGAAATCACTAAAAAAATACTCCTGGGCTATATTACCTCACATCTTGCAAAGATCTCTTTTGAACTCCTTCTACCTAAAAGCAGTACAGAAGACCTGCATGCCTGCAAAGG